>NC_142684.1:131806969-132110000 GCF_056320005.1 Nelumbo lutea
GTTCATGATAAAAGAATTAAAGCAAACAAAGGGAGAGAAATAACTCATGAATTCGCCTATGGTGCTGAAATCTCCTCTTCTTGCCGCCACCTTCTTCTTGAGGTTTCTTGAATTCTTGATCACTTTCCCCAAGTTTCTTGATTTGTTTTCTCCTTTTTTGATAGATAACTCAATGCAATTCGTGATGCCCTAGGGTTGGTACGCCCAGCTCTCATATAGCTTACAATTACTTGGAATTATCTCAAGAATGGATAATCCAGTCTTGATCCAAACTCCTCCTATCCTATCCTATCTTTTCTCCTCTCTCATTATCTAAACCTTTCTTAATCTTTTTAAAATTACATTTAAAATTTTAAATCTAAGAGGACTCTCGAATTCTTGAATTTGAATGGGTTGTTTTAATAACTTGGGCCGCCTCAATGTTTTTCTGTGAAATGGGCTTCAGTTGGGAATTGGGCCTCACTACGAAATTGTTTCTTCTTCGGGCCCGGATTTGACTTTGATGTAGGCCGAATCTGCAAAAGCCCAAAACACGAAAGTTGTAGCTTTCTCTCTTATCTTTCCAATGGATCTTGAATCAGCCCAATCGAGGCTCGGATATGAAAGTTAGGCCCACATTACTGATCGCTACCGAAACTGTGAAAACTCATCCGATTAGCCTTGTTTTCCTTCTTGCGACTTCTTTCCTTGAATTGCACCGAAATACAAGAAATATGAATCTAATTAAGTACTAATTCAGTATAAAAGATAGAATATTAGGGGATAAAAATATGATAAATTTTATTCTCATCACAGAATTTTTGCAGGAAAATGTAGAAATTACAACACTTTTGCAGAAAATTTAGAAAAAATGCATGGAAATACTGTAATTTCTACAGAAATTATAGAAAATTACAGAAAATTTGAAGAAAAATACAAAAATTACAATTTTGCAGAATTTTTTCAAGACAATGTAGAAATTACAACAAATTTTCAGAAAATTCAGAAAAATGCATGAAAATACCTAAAATTTTGTAGAAATGGCAGAAAAGTGCAGAATTTTACAAAAAAAATAGAAAAATACAAAAGAATTGCAGGAAAATGCAGAAATTACAACAATTTTGTAGAAAATTCAGAAAAATGCATGAAAATGTCAGAAATTTTGTAGAAATTTCAGAAAAATGCATGAAAATACTAGACATTTTGCAAAAAAATTGCAGATAATTACAGAAATTTTATTAAAAAATAAAAATACAGAAATTTTGTAGGAAAATGTAGAAATTACAACAATTTTGCAGAAAACCGAGTTATTTCTTCATGGTCTAGACTCTTGGTTTGCAAAGACTAGGATACTAGAATTTATTTTTCTCTGGAACATGAAAGAGATGTACCAATTTACCACTACAACGAGTAAAAGTTTACATAGATACCCAAGTGTATTCTCTTCAAGAAGCTAATATCATGCTTGGGCAACTGTCAACACTGCAAGCCATAATGTCCCTATAATCTCGTGAGATTCTAAAGGAGTCATAGACCTTTCCATCACTGCTATTCTTGTACTCAAACAACAGATTTGAGTGGTCAAATGTTATAAGCTTTATGAATCCAAAGTCTTGGTCCTTGTAATAACTCCATCTAGTATGTATTGTGGTGAATTCTGCAAGGCTAGCGCCTCTTCCCCCAACAGTTACATGGATGGTTCCATTCAAGGGACCTTGATAGTATGATTTTCTTTATTGATACAAACATTCTGTAACAGAAGCATGACACCCATTGTTAGTTTATGAAGTGAAGAATCTGGATGAACTAACAAGCATGTTTGCTACCATTTGAAACATTTCAATTTAATATAGAAGAGGTTGAATGCTCATTTCTACAACATATGATAATCTACACTAATAACAAATCAATTAATAGACAGTTAACCATTATATGTAAAAGGTATTACAGATTGGATGTTGATCAGCATCCTTGAGAGGAAAATGGTAACAACAATCCATCCCTAAAATACCTTGGAAATTCCAATTCTAGAATAGGAGTTTGACACATGGACTAGAAAGATTTAACAGGGAAATTTTTAAACCTTATAATGTTATAATGTTAGTAAGTCTGAAATTTGTGTAGAACCAAAGAATCAAGGAGCAAAGCGGATTGTCCTTTTAGAATTTTTAAAGCTTCAGTGTTCCACTCATCCTCCCTCACACCCACTGGAGCTACTCCTAGATCCCCACAAATATGTACCAAGCTGTTATATAGAAATTATATAAGTTAAATTTATTGTTAGAACATTAACCTAGCAAGATTTTGAGACTATTTCTTGAAAGTTTGGCTAGAACACAGACATAATGATAACACACAAATGTATATGCAAAAGGAAAAAGCTACTTACACTGAATTGGGTCACAGGTTCTTCAGAAAGCTTGTGTATGCCACGCCACTGCCTAAACTCAACCATTGTTCTATGATAGATGGTTTGGGTAGGCAAGGTCAGGTTGATGATACTTACAGATTGTTTGAGAGAGTGGTTACCGGCTTCTAGAGGAAATGAAGACAAAGGGTTACCAACCCATAGTGGTTACATATGGATCAGTCATTCATGAGTTTTCCAATATTGATAGGCTTGATGAAGCATACATGCTCTTTAATTGAAGAATCAAAATCAAGAGTAGGCGAATATGTATTAAGGTATAGCAATCCAATTGATGGTTTTGGAAAGGTTGGTAGAATAGATGAGGTATATGTTATCATGGAAGAGTTGATCCACAAGGGATTGGCACCTAAAGTGTACACATGGAATTGCATTCTTGATGCGCTAGTGAAGACAGAGGAAATTAATGAAGCCCCTGTCTACCTTCAGTCAATGAAAGACCTTAAATGCACCCAAAATGCCATCACTTAAAATATTATCATAAATGTGTGCACAGAAAGCCAAACCTCAATTGTTTTTTAACTGATATGTCATCTGTGTCAAATAAAATTACAGATATTATGAATACTTTTACTTTAGGTGTGTCAAATACACATCCAAGAACAAGCTTTTGCTTTTTAGGTACTTGTGGATATAAAGAGAAAATTTATGCAAGAAGGAAAAGGTAGCTAGTTAGCTACTGCAGTACTTTTGTTTGCAGGTTACAAGTTGTCTTTTAAAAGAACTTTAGGTGTTTAGGAATGAATAGGGAGTTCTATTTTTATCTGTTTTAGTTTATTAAAAGTTCTATAGGTTGTCAAGTGGGTATTGATTTGTTTCTGTTTTTCTATTTTATCTAAATACCTTAGGTATATTATGAATAATTTTCATTTGTTTGCAGTCAATTATTGGGCTGACTGCTAGATATATCTTAGAATTGGGCTTGTCTTGAATCAATCAATATACCTAAATACCTTAGAATTAAAAATTGTTTGCAGCTCAATATGTAAGATTATTGAGCTAGCTTGTCTTGAATTTCAAGAAATAAAAGGGTAAGATAATGACAAATTCTATTGGTCAGAAAGACAACAAGACATTGGACCGAAACTCATCCCACGGAAAGAAAAAAGAAAAGAGAAACGTGTGGACTCATTTGAACCACATCTCAGCTGCTACTGTTAAATATGAATAAACATGACACCAAACCTATTAACCAATCCAGATAGAAATCGGGATAAAGTGGTTGCTTGCTTGTAACTCTAAAATCCCTTAATTAATTGTCACTATTCATGTTTAATCAGACTGTTATCTAATTTGAAATTAGATTAAAATGTTATTGTACTCTGATGAACTTGATAGAGATCTTTCAAAACTTATTAGCTACAAAGATAGAGCTGAATCAGGTAAACAATAAAATAAACATAGAAAAATTCAAATACCATACAGAACTAATGACCAAATAACTCTACTCACATAAGGATGCATTACAAATTGAAATTGGGAAAAAAATTAACATGCATTTCAGACCTGCTAAATTAACATGCATTTCGAGGTCAAGTATAAACGACTAAATTTACCATGCATTTCAGACCTTCTACTAAAGATCTATATAACAAATACTTTGCTGGAAAGGAAAATCGAGGATAACATACCTTGCTGTGGTTTGGTCTGGTCTGCAACGGAAAAAATGGGGAGGAATGAAAAAATAAAGTGAGAGAGAAGGAGAGGAAGAAGAATATGAAAGAGGAGAAAAAAAAAATTGATGGTGATGTACCTCATCGCCACCGTTGCCGGAGTTTCAGTTCAGATCAATACTTCGAACTTCAGCTGCCTATGGAGGGAGTGACGAGAGAGAAAGGGTAATGAGGGTTAGAAAGTTGGAATCGGGTAGGGAGAGGTTTGAGGGGTTTTTTTGTCATTTTGGTTTTTTTCTTATATTAAATAGCGGGAATGGGATTCTGATTCCGGGGGGATGGGTCGGGAATGGCCATTCCCTCAAATGGGGGATTGCCATTCCGCTCGGAATGGAAATCGGATTCCGTTTCCACCGAACCAAACGCTGGTCCTGCAAATCAAACAGACCCTTAGTCTTTTAAGAATACAGAATTTTCTAAATTTTGTTTATTGAAGAAATCCTCTTCCATTCAATTGTTAGCTCATAAATATTCTGACGATTTAGCACGGAATTTCCTTTGTTCTTTTCTCCTTTCTCAATTCCTTTATCAATTGTCTCATTACTATTTTCACACGAATCACAAAAATATAAGGGATCTCTTTGTCTGATTTCATTTTGTTTTTGTTTTCGTTTGCTTATTTATTATTATTTTTGGTTGAACTCTGATTCCTTTTGTTGGTATAAACAAATTGCTAGGAGACCAATTAATTAAGATTTGCCTAGAGGGTATATGATGCATTTTCATGACCTAATGATTTCAATTTTAGTAGTAACCAATTTTTTTTGGAGAATTTATAAATAAATTGCTAGGCTATTATAAGTTCATGCATTATCAATGTTATTCATAATCTGTTTATTTGGTTATGTTTGGTTGCAGTGCAAATCTTAACCGGGTGCAAAATTTGTACCTAATTCAGTTTTGCTTTTGTTTGTAATCATGATTGACAGTGCAAGTTTTGCATCCTGAAAAAAGTAATGCAAAATTTGCACCACCTTCCTCCTACCTCAAATCTTTCTCATGTAAAATGGAGACCACATCATCTTTCATCCCAGCTTACTCCTACCTCCGTTCCCTTCCATTTAAAGTGAGTTCACATCTACTGCAACCCCCTGGTGAAATGTGAACACACTACTTCTGATAAAGAAAAGACAAAATATATGTGATTTTTTCTTTTTTTTTATTAATACATTGGCGTGTTTGCATCGCTGAGGGTTGCTCCAATTTTGGAGGGACGCAAATCCCAGCAGATCCAAGTTCATTTAAAATAAGGCCACTTCATTTTACTTCCTATCTTAGTTTTCATAAATAAATAATTAAGGCTCTACTCAGTTTTCGGAAAGTTGTTTACCCAGGAAAATATATTTAATTAGGTAAGTGTTTTCTAGGAAATGTTTACTCAGACATTTATCCATGTTCTTTTATTTTTTAGGTAAATAAGAAAATGATCATTTTAGTCATAAAAATCATTATTAAAAAGGTAATTTGTCCCATCCAAGTGTTGGCAACTTTTCCTTAGATTGGAAAGTTACTTATCCCCTTAGGTGGGAAAATTACTTATCCACTTGAGAGATAAGTATCACTTATCCCAGGGTAAGTGATACCTAGGGAAAATTACTTATCCACTTGAGAGATAAGTATCACTTATCCCAGGGTAAGTGTATATTTTTGACAAGTAAGAGAAAATTTAGCTAAGTGGTGAGCTACCTGGTTACTAGATTCAGGAGTGAAAGTAATTGATGAACCATTTAGGTGATTGAAGAGACTCCTACAACTAGATATTAGAGTAAAAATACTCTACGGAGGATGAGGGTTTTCCTCCGACAAGAGCTTAGGCTCAATTTGGAAGGAGTACAAATACAAATATGTAGAGTGCAAACCCTTGTTTTTTATATTATTTTGTATGTATTTGCACTGTACATTTGTATTTATACTATTTCTAAATTGAACCTTAATAACTATTTCATTATCACCTTCAAAGATAATTGAGAAAATCCCATAAAAATAGCAAATTTGATACTTTCCAATAGAGTTGTGGTTTCATAAACAATTGGAAGCAATGGATTAAGAGGAATAGCTCTTACAAATATGAAAGATCCCGTGTGGCCCCTCACTACAAATCCCACACCTGAATTCTGAAAGGAATTGGCTTTATCCAGTGCACTGGCGGAATCAATTTGTTTCTTGCAAGATCCATATTGATAGCCTTCCATGATGATTAAAAGTGACCACTAAGTTCTGATAAGCGAAACCAGTGGCGCGCTGGATAATCATATAAAGATTCCATGGGCTGTTATTGAATAATCATACTGTTGATTCAGATTCTTTTATTCAAATTTGTTACTACTTTAATGTGATGAGAACTACAGGATTAAAATTTGCCACGTGGAAAGAGAATAACTTGGAGAACCCCGGCCTATTAAGTTCTGTCACAAAAAGCATCCACAATACTCTGATAGCTGTGTTATCTTTTGATATCTTTACATCAAATAAGAGATTGAGTATTAGACTATTAGTTTGTCCACTTGGACATCTCAAAAGGAAAATCAGGATAAATAGACGAAACGATGGATGGATCATAAAAAAGGTAATCTGTTCTAATAAAAAGTCCCACGACTAGCAAAAAAGAAAATAAAACTCTTCACATAGGCTCAGTTTGGAGCGTTCGGCTTCAGTGAGGGCAAAGCCGGTTCAAGCACTCTTTACTGCCTTGCATTGAGATTATCTCTATTATGCTTTATTTTATGAGGAGATATTCCCAATGCAAGGGTGAAAATGACTGTTAGAACGGTGTGGGCACAGTTTTGCCCTGATAGAAGTTGATCTCTAATTTGGAAGGAGTACAAATACAAATGCGTATAGTGCAAAACTAGGGGTAGCAACGAGCCGAGCTTTTCATGAGCTGCTCGAGTTTGGCTCGGCTCGGTTTCAATCGAGCTCGAGCCCAATTCACTAACTCGATTGTGAAACGAGCCGAGCTCGAGCCTGCTAGAGCTCGACTCGTGAGGTTCGCGAGCCGACTTGAATATATATATATATATATATATATATATATATATATATAAATTATAGAAAATATATATATAATAAAAATATTATAATTATTAATTATTCAAAATTCTTATTTTTTTAAATATCAAATAAAAAATATTTTTATATATAATTTTTTATTTTTATAAAATGTTTTTTCTCAAAATTGAGCTCGAGCTAAGTCAAGCTCGAGCTTATGAATTTTTTACTAGAACCGAGCTCGAGCTCAAGGTTTTGGCTCGAGCTTTGTAGAACAATCTCGAGTTGAGCTTGAGCCTCGTACTATTTGGCTCGACTCAACTCGAATCCACCCCTATGCAAAATCTTGTATTTTATTATTTTTATATTATTTTGTATGTATTTGTATTGTATTGTACATATTTACATTTCTACTCTTTCCAAACTAAGCCATAGAAACAAATTCATTCCTTGATGGACTTTATATATGAAAGGTTCAAAATACCACAGCTATGGATGCGTATCGGTTGATGCATGCATATAGTTCCGCCCGATACATAAAAGGCTGTGAAATAATTCAGTAGTTATCTCCATGAAGGATATTTGAAGTACTCCAGATTGCTGAAAATTCAGCTCAGCTAGTTCAGCCGCTTTGAAGATTCAATTAAGCTATTTCAATAAAGTGAACCGAAAAGTTGCCAATCATATTCAGTTAAAGCTAGTTCAGTTGCTTTGGAATGCTGAATTTAAAGAGATTGAAGCGGACAGCCAATATAGGCTTAAAGGCTGTTCTCCTGGGTCTATCTCAAAAAAACAGAAACCATTGCACTTCCAACCCTCCCAAACGGGTACATTAGGAATGGCAATGGAGTGGATTTGGGGTGGGGCACCATCTCTCCGTTCCTGCCGCGAAGTCAAGATATTTTGCCCGGACCTGTCCCATCCCTAGTGGTGGGGTGGGTTCGGGATGGGGCATCCATTCCCTATGGGGGATGAGGAATCCCCAAATTTTTCCCACTCCAAGACAACTACTTCAAAAGTATCTATTTTATGGATAATTTATACATAGGATATAAGAATTTGGAGGTATTTTAAGAATTGAATTATAATACTTTAAGGGTAATTCAAAAATAAAATTATGGGATCATAGGATTTTAAGAATTTAAGAAAAACTTAGAGACATTTTAAATATCAATATTAAACCTAAAGATATTTTACTAATTTACCTTCGGGTTCAGAATGAGTTCGGAGAATTATATATAAAACCCGTCCCCACCCCGTCTCCAATTCGAAAAAAAAAAAATTTCCAGTCCCCGCCCCATCCCTGTTTAGGGTCAAGGAAAACCCACCCCGTTCAGGACGGGGTGGGGCTGGGCCCCGGCTTTACAGGGGAAATTACCATCCCTAGGGCACATAATGATCACATTTGTCAAAAGCCTTGAAACCGGGTCAGCTTTCTGGTCACTCGTTCGACCGCCCAATCGGTGAATTGAAGACATTGATTGGACAAAGAGAATACACCCCATATGTACACAAAGATGCACAAATCAGGATTCAGGGGTGGTAACAGAGCAGGGTGTATCGTGCATATGAGGCCCATTTGGAGAAATCATGGAGAGCCTGAAGCTCCCTGGGTTTGGATTTGGGTTTGGGTTTGATCCCATGCCTCCCATTTCAGAGGGAGGGGTGCCGACTGATCATCTTAATCACATCCAGGAAGTAGGTATTCCTGCTTCCCATGGGTTTGATCAAAATTTATATTATATTATAAAATAATGCATATAATATATTATGTATATAAGTATCTTATATATGTTATAAATTTATTTGTGACAGGTCCAAAGCCCAGCACAGCCCAGCCCATGCCCTATGAGGACCAATAATTAGTCTTTAGCTGATCGGTGATCCTACCATCTAAGCCAATGAATCACATTTATAAAATATATGCATATGTTTGATTTTTTTTTTTCAAACTAATTGGGATAATGTTAGAATTCTACTCATCTTAGGTCTTAAGATAATGTGGAGCTATTTTAATTTAACTGAAACAAAAAGAAATCCTTAATAGTCTTGGGAGTTGAGAAAGCGTAAGGACAAAAAATACATCATCATCTTATAACCTAATGCTAGACGTAAATTCACTAATGCTTTCAAGACCAAACTTTCTGAACAAACCAGAACTGAAAATATGATAAATTGAGAAAGAAAAAAAAAAGAAAACCTAATTTTAGATTCCAAGATGATGGTATTTAATAAAAAAAATTGTGAATAAATACAATGTCCATTAACAATATACAAATTAAGGATAGACAACTACTCAAATAATTGAACTCTTTTTTGGTGAACTGATTGAACCCTGTAGTAGAACTCCATAGTAACTTAACTGGTGATTCCCACTGGTGTCAAACAAGAGAAGAACTAGAGGAAATCCAAAAAAAGGCAGCTGGCAATTACGAACCTCCACCCCAGATTGTGTCATTCATCCGACCATATTGATCTGCCACAACCATAAAAACCCAAAATTAAACCTCTGAAGTCAAAGAAATTCTCACACATGACACAGAGCTAGATGCATGAGCTATTGAAAACTCGGCTGCATGGAGGATGATTCATCACCTGGAAGATAATTGTAAGTTTGGTTAAAACCATTCATGGGATTTGGTGAGCAAACAACAGAGCGGAGAGGATCTCTTCCATGGCTTCCTTTCTCTTGTCCTTGTATACTATATGGGACAACGTCAAATAACAAGCTTCCACCACTCTGGATATAGTTACTGTTATTCATTCCCATGGCATTAGCATTATTGTTATTGGACCAATCTACCAAAGCTGGTCCAGGCTTGTAGATCATGGACTCCGGCCGGCGCATCGCCGCCATCTGTTGCCGTTTAAGCGACTTAAGCTCTTCAACAACTCTCTTGTATTCTCCATAACATCCATGAATTGGGTCCTTCTGCCGATGGACTGCTTCCCATATGAGAGACTCAGCTGCGTTAACCCGACTCTCATGGCTGTCAAGCTTTCTCAACATTTTCTGGACGTTGCTTACACCAAACACCTTGTGCACTGCTTGGAATTGCTGGGTCTTCTCTGGAGTAAACAATGGCGCCAGTATGCAATCCTCCCCGCACCTCTTCCTCTGATGCTTGCAGGCTGCGCAGGCATGGTGTACTGATGCGCCACTATTACTCTTCTGCATCCTAAATCAAGCAACCCAACTTAGAAAAAAAACAAGGAAGAGGAAAGAGAAGAAAATTAAAAAAGAGAGACAGACAGAGAGAATAGATTTAATACCCACTTTGTTTATTTAGCTACTCTCTACTTATAAAAGATCAAGAGAAGCCATTCAGATCAAAACAAACAAACTAAAAACTGAAAAGAATAAGAAAGGGAGAAAGCAATCTAGTATATACCTTTTATACAGTTTTCTCGATGACAATGTAAAGGGAATGTGCGTATAAATATATACAGTTAACAGAAGAAATTGTTGAATGATGAGCACGGAAAGAAGGCGAAGAAATAAAACAAAGGGTTTTCTGTCGAAGAGTTGTTGATATGGGTTCAGGTAGATCACAGGAAGAGAAAGAGCTGAGAAGACCATAACGTCATGGGTAGACCGGCCGAGGTTGGTTCTTCCTTAATTCACAGATCCGATCTCTAGTAACAGTGTTTGTTTATTTTGTGAGAAGGTCGGATTTATATAATCGGCCAGTGATGTTATGTGATTAGTTGATATATTAGAGAAGAGTTGCCGAGATCGGACGACTCTTTTCCCATATCACATCAGGCATTAGTGTTTGTTTTGACTTTTAATTAAGGGTAAAATATAAAAACCTCCCCTGAGTTTTCTGACAACCTTATAAACCTCCCCTATGTTTTGATTTTAACAGAATCCTCCCCTATAGTTTTGAAAAAAGCTATAAATACCTCATTTCCATTAAAGTTCCGTTTACTTAGAAGAGGAATTTACTAAAATACCCTTAAATACTATCAAGTATCATCCTCCTCTTTATGGGATCCTTCTACGTCAAGTTCAACAGAATGGAGCAAGCTTCTCTTTGAAATAAAAACATCTCCACAAATTCACTAGCAACATTCCCGTAGGTTTCAGCAAGATTTTATTAGGCAGCTGATAATCTTAATTTAGATTCCATGTTTGATTTCTCTAGTTTGTCAAGATTTTTGCTCTTGGAGATAAATCGTGTGGAAGGCAATGTCTTTGACTTTGTTCATGTTAAATTTAATAAAACAATCTAGGTAAGATTGAGAGAAATAGGTTGGCGCTTAATACTTAATAGAACTTTGAATTTTTTATTTTATTTTTTCTGTTTTATGATTCGAGATCGTGTTAGGAATTTCTTTGAACACTTGGAGTACTGTCACACACAACATATGAAGTTTTAAACGCATTATAAAGATGAGTTCAGTATGGTTGAAGCTTTTTGGGTAGATTAAATAGTTATGAGAAAAGACTGTTGAATTACTTAATCAGTAGAAGGAATCACCTTAGTGTTAGACTATGTATGCCTTTAGATTTAATCAGATTGATGTACTTATTGTCATTTATTGTAAATGAATAAAGTGCATAATTGGTCCATGTTATTAGGGTGTGTTTCTGTGTAATACCCTTAAACTGGACACTTATGAGACTTGTGTTAGTTTAGAATCTTCACAACCATTGGATAAATCTAGGGAGATTTGTCCTGCCAAGGTTGACACGATGTGCCACCAAGTTGGATGGGGTGGCTTGTCTCATCTGCCAAGGTGAGACCTGAGGTACATGCAGTGTGGGTTTTCTTGAAACCCTAAACAGGACCAAATTCTATTATTGCCTTGGACCTTAGAGATAGATGGGCAAAACTAGAATGTTACACCTAATCCCTAGACTCGATTATGGTATTGCACTAGGTGTCGGATTGGGATGTCTTTGATATGACAATCAGTGAAATCCTTTTCTGGGTCAAAACCTGGGTATGTTGGGGTAGTCCGAGAATTCACCTGAGTGGGTGATCATAGTGATAGGATCAATCCCTTTGTCGGACAAAGTGAATGATCGGGGAATGCACTCTCTTTGATGGAAACCTAAACTGTCGACAGTGGATTTCAAATGTGTTTGAAATTTATTTTGCAAAATATATTTATATAGAGATATACTTATATGTTCTGGTTTCACAAAATGTTTGCAAAAGGTTTTAATTCCCGGGATCCATGTGAGTAGAGTGCAATATTATACCTTGCAGCCGAGGGAGAGGTCATCTCTTGTTTGGCAATGTATGATCATTAAGCGCTAAGAGGTTAAGTGTAAGGCCATTGAGGGTAATACCTGATGGGCTAATCTTGCATCTGCTTACAGTCCTTAGGTTTTCACAAGATGGCTCGACCCAATGACCATTTAGTGTAAATGTTGGCCCCATTAAGAGCCCATGGTGATGGACTCAGGGGTTACTGTGACCTACAGTGAATTTGGCTAGGCTTTGTAACAAAGGTTGGGCTGAACCCATGTGGCCGATGTATAGATCAATGCTAGGGTCCCACGCCATACAAAGAAAACCAAACTAGCCAGCACATAATGAGTTAAGTAAGCAATATGACTTAATGGGCTTAAAGCCCATTTCGAACTAGGTTTAATTGGTTTAATAAAAATGGGCCATTCTAGGTTTATAATCTAAGTGGGATTAGTAGTTGGATAAGATAAGTCTTATCAACTTGAGAGTCCAGATATAAATACAAGATTTAGATTAGGAAATCTCATTCCTAATTAGATTAGGAAGTTGATCCTGAAGGGATTATAAATAGGGGCGAATTCCACAAAAGGAACACAATTCTTTCTGTAGTCTTTTCTCTCCCTCAGTTCTTGGCACCATCCCAATTCGATCTCCACCTATTGGAGTGATCAAGAAGTGTTCTTGACATTGTTTCTTGGTGAAGAAACAATCAGAAGTCGTGCTCACACCACCCTACTGGATTCTTGGTGAAGAATCTCAGGTTCTTGCTGAAGAACCATTCTTGTTGATCCTGCCTCAACATATGTTGTGTCATCTTCAATGGAATCGGATTTGGTATCCTCTTTGAGCATGAACACCTACATTGGGAGTTCCTTTTAATTCTGTATCAGGTGTTTCCCTCTCCCTTCTTTTGGGTTCAAATCTGGTCCGGTTTTGTTTCAAGAACGAACATTGAAAATGCAGTTTTCTAAATAGTTATGAACGCATTATAAAGATGAATTCAGTACGATTGAAGTTTCTTGGGTAGATTAAATAGTTGCGAGAAATGGCTGTTAAATTACTTAAGTAGTAGAAGGAATCACTTAGAACCATTTAATAGGCATCTCTACGAAGTCTCTAGAATGTGGTTCCTATTTGCCTGTCACCTGGGAAAAAAAACAGAAAATGAAAAAAAAAAAAGAAAGAAAGAGAACTGAAGAAGAATAAAAGAGATGAGAAATTAAGAAAATGTGAAAAATAAATAAAATAAAGCAAAAGGAGAAAAAATGAGTGACGATTGGGTAGCTCAATTGAGACAGAGAAGTGAAAAGAACAGGGGTAGGAGAGTGGTTTGCTTCAGTTACCACTTCAAGGGTAAATGTGGAATTTTGAGAAAATTAATGTATTATATTAGGGTTTTCGGTCAAAATAAACTAATAGATATATGCACCATTTTTCAAAATTATAAGAGAGGATTCTATTCATATCAAAACACAGGGGAGATTTATAAGATTGTCAGAAAACTAAGGGGAAGTTTTTGTTTTGACCAAAATTATGCTGTCTAAGTTTTGAGATCCGTGACAGAATTGATAATATTTCCACAAATCTAAAATGAAATAGGTAGCTTTGTTTTAACAAACTTATTAGTTTGCTATTATTATTATTATTTTACTTCTAGCCTTATTCAACGAAAGACCGCAAAGAGTACCAGAGAAGCGATTCGGGTTGGGCACAGAAGTGACTCGGGTTTGGTAATTGGTATGGGTAAAACCAAACAGGATCTTTTGTTCATGCTCTCATTGTATCTGATTTTCCTCATTGATTAATGAATGCTTTGTTTGCCTTCTAAGAAAAATTCAAAATAGGACCTATTACATTTCAGAAATTTGACTGAAGTCATGAAGCCCCAATTTTGAGATTTGTGTTTTGTGTCTTAAATTGTTTTGACTTCAAATTATAATGATTTTAGCCGAGTTTGGAAGGAGTACAAATGCAAATATGCAGAGTGCAAAACCTTATATTTTGTATTATTTCTTATGTATTTACATTATACATATTTGCATTTGTATTGCTTCCAAACCGAACCTTTACTTTTTACAAACAACTCACAAAACATGTTTTTTTTTTGGGTTCAAGTTTGCTTTCATTGCACAACCTGGAGCTCAAAAGCAAGAGCTAGCTTATCCAAACAGCATTATAATTGGGACAAAACTTGGATAAGCTTATCGATCCAGGACTTAGGTGATGATGGCGATGATGATTATATACTAATTTTGCAATTCAACCCTCAATTAAAATAATTTATTAACTTATGTACAAATAATTCCTAAAACTTTTATGGTGGATAGGTGTAAGAGCATAGATCTAATTTAATCCACCTAGCTTAAACCAGAACCAAATCAAGTCAACCCGATCAATGTCATGATTCCAGAGGTATGTGGTGCAGTCTGATGCGGCACGATCCAGGCACTCCTAACTGACTGTTGACTGGCTTCTTACTGGCAATGGACGACACCTGAGAAGACGAAGATGAAGGATTCCCAGGGAATTTGCCCGGCAGGAATACTCTGAAGCTTAAGTTAGAACACTGGGGAGTAAGAAAAGAGCATAAAAGGCTAAGAATGTAGGTCGCGCTAGATCACTGTATCTCAAGATTAGCTCATGTGCAAGTAAGATAATTCAAGTTCAGATGAAAATCCGAGAGTGTCCTCTCCCCTTCGATTAAAGGGCTCCTGTTGCAGTTGTTACCTGCCAGGGCTGCGCAGGTGATCATTATAATGTACTACCCGCTTGGATGAGTGACACGTCCCGAAGGGACAGGCACGCCACCATCTGTCAAGAGATGTGGTGCACTCTGACGGGTATGGTCTTGTTAGATAGAAGCTTCTTGAGAGTGTCGCGTTGCCTAGTCGCAAGCTACCCTGTCGTGTAGCGAGCTATCTTTGCCGCGAGCTATAGTGAGCTCCTATGGATACTTCGAGGTGGCCCTCATCGAGATTGTCTTTGGGGCAGTTCTTCTGCCTAAGTGTTGGAGCGAGCTGGTTACCCTAGCTCGCGAGCTGAAATAGTCTTGGAGGATTCCCTTCTCAGTAGCTCCGGGGACCTAGAGCTCGCATTGTAGTGAGCTCCCCCTACAGTGAGCTATGATGTAGCGAGCTATTCTATAGGCTCGTTACTTAGTTGCAGTCAGGCTATGGTGCTAAGCTATTGCTCGTGCGGAGTCAGGTCCACATGTCATCGTCTCAATGGGTTGGGTCAAATCATCCTCCATCAACTGCCCCCACTCCTCGAGCTAAGAGTGCTACCTTTGCGCGAGGAATTCATGAAGCGTGATGGGTTGATTTGATCGAAGTTCAAACTTGATTGACTGCTCATATTAATTGTGTGTGCGGGAATCATGGGATTTCTAACTTTTCGAATACCAAAAAATGAGCTGAAGCGGCTCTTAACTCCGGATGTCATGTAGTTGCCATTACTTCAATCATGGGAGATGTGCAGCCAGTCACATTTTGGTTTCAGAAGGCGTGCGGTCTGCTTGACTGCGGATCGTCAGATCTACCTCAGTCTGGGGAATTGATTTGGAGGCACAGTGACTATAAATAGGAGGGCTCCCCAGGCCTCATTTTCTTTCATGCTATCTTGATGTCTTCGGATTCTGAGGTCGCACATCCATCTAGGCTACCCGAGCTCTTCCGTTCACACCGTTTCATTTTTTCTTGGTAAGTCTTAATCATTCTGCCAATCATGTTTGGGTATCTGTACCATGCTTATTCCTGGGACGGTAACCAGGACGACAACACCCCCTCGAGCTCAGGGGGAAAGTTTGGAGCAGGTTCTGGAGGCTCAGTGATGTGTGGCTCATTGTGACACTAGCAAGTGCACTAGCCGTTCAAGTAATAAAGTAGTGAGTGAAGTATCGTTCCCACGAGGATTTAGGAAACAATTACCAATACTAAATTGAGCACTTCTTATCTAATCAACAAATAAATCAAAACTTTAATGAAAGCTAAAAAAATCCTAAATTAAAATCTATCTAAATCATTGGCCCAATTGCCTTCAAATCAGGTTAGAAGAGTAAGCAGTAAATGTCAATCTCAGAATTCAGCAATCTATCAATTTGGATCATTCGAATAAATCATGATTGAGCCTTGGTTTGGTGAAACCCCAAGGTCATGAACAGCCTCTCCCAAGCGCATGTTCATCCTATGCATGAGTGACGGTTCTTCTATCTCTAGCAAGAATCTAATCCCCATGCATGCATTTCTTCAAACACTTCTAAGGCATCAATTCAAATCTGAATTGATCACCAACTGAATTGTGCAAGTTATCTCTAACCTTGCACTCAATTCAGTTCTTAAATAGTAGATCTAAATTCCTAGAGTCTCTCTCAAGCACTCTAGGAATTCCAAGCTGTAGATTAATTCAAGAAACTTCAAGTACAATTCATGACCATTTGAATGAATAAAAAAGAATTAGATTGCTGAACTGAAATTTTACAAGCTGAAATACATCAAGGAAGAATGGAAAAAATGAGAAAGAAGAAAGAAAATATAACAAAGAAACTGAATTCGAATCAAAAGATAATGAAACTACAATTGATTTATTACAAAAGATCTTTGAATCACAAACCCTCAATTCGAACTCACCTTCTCTTCTAGCTTGCTTGTCTTGAACTTCCTTCAGCCCTTCTTCTTCTTCTTCCTTGCGCCTAGCCTTCTTCTCTTCTCTTCTCTCAAGGTGGCCGAACCTCTAAGAGTGGGAGAGCCTTCCTCTCAAGCAATTGAACACCTCTCCCCCCTCCTAGAGGCCTCCTTATATAGTTTTTCAAGGGGGCTTTTGCCCCTTCTTGAAGTCTCTAGAATTGGGTGTATTACACCCCTCATGAATCTTCTAGAGTGCTCCCTCCTTCTCTTCAAGAAACTTCTAGGAGTTGCCGCCCCTAGCTCCCTTTGGGCTGCTATTTGGGCTACAACTTAGCTTGCTTTTGAGCTCATGTGGGCTCTAGGCTGTTATTTGGGCTAAAAATGGGCTGGGTCGAAATTTCCTTCTTGCTAGGCTTCTTCCCTTGGGTTTTCCAAAGAGTTAGCTTGCACTACTTGGGCCGAATGAAACTCCCTTGCTCTCATGGCTGGGCCGGGCTGAACTTGATAAATTTTGGGCTTTCTTTTCTTGCTTTTGCCTTCTTTTTGTTGATTTGGCTCCCCCTGAAATCTTTCTTGCAATCAAGCTAAAATATGGCAAAATCTAATTAAACCAGCATAAAATTTCATGTAAAAACCTCATAAAATATAGATAAATTGTAGGTTCATCACTCAGGAGACCTTCGGTGATGAGGCCTCTACTTCTCAGGGGAGGGAGCCCGATACCTTCTACCCCTCCTCCATGACAGTGGAGAGACTCAGGTCTCTAATCCGTTACTTTCACCTTCCCAGGGACCTCCTCTACAGTATCCCCACTGGTAACCTCCCCTGGGAACATGGTCCCAATGATATAGTGATTTTCCAGGAACAGCTCGAGGCTGGCCTGCGTCTTCCCCTGTACCTCCTAATAGTGGAGGTGTTAAACCATTTCAACGTCACCATCGATTAGCTCCATCCCAATGCCATCCGGAACATGGTTGTGACCATTTCTTTGTACTATGAGTATTGTCTTCCCCTTGACCTTGATATTTTCACTTCTATTCTTTGAAGGGATAGGATATCCATCACATGGACGCCCAAAGATTGCGGAATAAGGGGGCGAATTTCAAAAATTTTTCTCTCCTTTCAACTGGGGATCGAATTCCCTATTTAGAAAATCATATTTTCAATGATCATTCTTGAACCATAAACTGAACCAGATCTGAACCAAAAGGAGTAGGGAGGGATTATACCTGATCCGGAGAAAAAGTATCTCCCAATGGAGGTATTCACGCCCAAGGAAGGATCCAAAAACTACTCCCACTGAAGATGGCGCAGTGTAGGGTGGAACAGAATCAGCAGTGTTCTTCCAAAAGAACTTGACCCTTCGCAAGAATCAACTGGATGGCGTGTGAATACAGTTCCAACCAATCTTTTCTCCAAAAGATTGGTATCAAGATCAAATATTGATTTCTCCCAAGAGCTGGAGATCGAACTGCTGGAGGCGACGGCTGCAGAAAGGAGGCGGCAAAAGAGTATTTGCAGGGTGCAGAATTCTCTCTTCTTGTGATCTCAGCTCTGAAGACAAGAGTGTGTTGGTTGCATGTCTAAACGCTGCTGCCCCCTCTTCCTTTTATAGACTTAAAGGGCTCAACTTTTAATCCCATTAGGAGTTGGAGATCCAAATCATATTTGGATTAGAAGTCCCTTTAAGTGATAAGGGATAACCCTTATCTTATCTGCAGATCAGATCAGCCATCTCCTAATCTAATTAGGAGGCTTCCAGATCTAAATCTCATTTTGATCTTGGACTCTCTAAGTGGATAGGGTTTGTGCCCAATCCTAACAGCTGATCCATCTCAGAATTCGCCCCTTTAAATGGATAATCAAATCAGCCCAGTTCGAATGGGCTTAAGGCCTACTTAAGGTTATGTATTCAGTTAGCCTTCCAAACTGCTGCCCAGTTGGACTTCCTTGTATGGCGTGGGACCCAAACATTGATATACACATCAGTCACATGGGTTCAGCCCAGCCTCTACTACAAGGCCTGGCCGAATACACTGCTAAGGATAATGCACCCCCTGAAACCCATCTCATGGGCTCTATGGGCCCAACACTTACCCTAAGTGGTCCCTGGGCCATGCCACCTTGTAACACCCAGGGACTGTGGGCAGATGCAAGATTAGCCCATCAGGTATTATCCTTAATGGTCTTATACTTAACCTCTCAGCCCATAATGATCATACACTGCCTGACAAGAGAGGACCTCTCCCTCGGCTGCAAGGAACAGTGTTGCACTCTCTGCTTATATGGATCTCGGGAATTAAAACCTTTTGCAAACCTTTTAGAAACCATAATATATATACCTTTATATCTCATATAAAATATATTATTCAAAACAAATCTCAACGATTGAAATCGGTTGCTGGCAGTCTTGGTTTCCATTAGTGAGAGTGCATCCCCGATCATTACCTTTGTCCGACAAAGGGGCTGATCCTGTCACTATGATCACCCACTCAGATGAATTCTCAGACTGTCCCAACATACCCAGGTTTTAACCCCCACTAAGGATCTCACTGAATGGAACATCAAAGACAGCCTAATCCGACACCCAATGTAGTATCATAATCGAGTCTAGGGGTCGGGTGTAACTTTCCAGCTTTGCCCATCAATCTACAAGGTCCAGGACAATACTGGAAATCTGGTCCAGTTCAAAGATTCAATTAATCATACACTGTATGTGCCTAAGGTTTCACCCTGGCAGCTGAGACAGGCCACCCCAACCGACTTGGTGGCACCATAGTGTCAGCCTTGTCAGGATAGGTCTCCCCAGATTGACCCATTGGTTGTGAACATTCTAAACCAACACGAGTCTCATTATGTGTCCAGTTTAAGGGTATTACACAGGAACATACCAAGGGAACATGAATCAAATATGCACTTTTATTAATTTACAATAAACACATAAATTACATCATCTTGATTGAAGCTAAGGGCATACAAAACTGTCTAACATTCTTTGCATCAAGAATGCCACTCCCAGAGTTCCTTTGGAAAGGTGTTTTTACTACCTCTCTCCCCGCCGCAGCTATAAGCTCCTGTACGAGCCACCAAACAAGATTCCTGCCTGGAAGCGGGACTATTTTGTAGTCCATAACCCCGACGGGTGGCCCTTCCCAACTTCCTGGAGGGGCGCCATCCAGGACCCCAAGGCCGAGTTGGACCCTGAAATTCGAAAAACAATGCTGTCTTGGGCATCAGTAGGCTTCCTCTGTTCGGACTACTTGACCGAGGAGAAGCTTGCGCAGGCTGGCCTGAGTTCGGGTTGGTTGCCTCTTTAGGTTGCGTAGTGCCTTGTAAAAATATTATGTGTATACATATGTTTTGTTTTTTTTTTTTTACTGGACTAATGCCTTGTGGCTTTTTGGTAGCCACCATGTCTAGTGTTGACGCGCGTTGCCTTCTTTCGAGCAACCAAAAGTGCAAGGTGAAGAGGTCACATCTTGACCGGACTCCCACCCCTGGGGGCATTGAGTTTGAGTCTGCTGAGCCAGACTTTACTTCTCCACCGCTTGAAGTTCCGCCAATCCCATCCAAAGGAGGCACCAGAGAAGGTGGCCTCGAGGAGGGCAAGCTTCCGAGGCAAGGAGTGATTCCTCTTGGTCCCTCCCACTCATTTCCCTACCCGCAGTTCCCTACCGGGAATTGGGAGGGTGTTAACGACTACATCGTGGCTGGGCTGAAGAGCCGAAGGGCAATCTACCATGAGGAGGTCGCCAGATGGGGGGAGATGGAGCCCAAGGTGCTCGCCGCGTTTGCCGCCTCCTACTGTATGGTGGTAAGTAGTCTTTTTCTTTTTCTTCTTGTTTTTTGCTTCTTCTGACCTTAGTCTCTTGTTGGCAGGTGAACTCCTTCATCCACGCCATGGCCCTCCATACAAACATTCACTCTAGTGATGCTCGCAATCAGAGGGTCATCGTTCAGAAGCAACAGGGCAAGCTCGACCGGACTCGAGGCGAGCTCATTCACACTCGCAAGGGGAGCGAGGCCCGGAAGCTGCTTGTCCATGACCAGGAGACGCAGATCACTAGGCTTTTAGAGGAGAGTGCGCGCTACAGGGAAGAGTCATCGAGGGTGGCAGCGGAGAGGGAGCTTCTTCGCCAATAGGTTCGGGACTTGGAGTCCACACTTCTAGACCAAACTTGGAACTTCGATACCATGGTGGAGGTCGAGCGGGAGAAGGCAGTCTGGGACTTCAAGGACTCCTAGGAGTATCACAACCTCCAAGTGGAGTATGGCTCGAACTCGTACTGCTCTAGGTTCAAGCTCTGCCGCTGGTTGGTCCGAAAGAAATTCTCTGGGCTCAACCTTGATGGCATCACAATGAAGGGCCTAGCTCCCGAGATGGCGGACCAGGCGGAGGAGGAAGAGCCTGACTCCCCGGAGGATGAGGATGAGGTGGAGAAGGTGGACCCCTAAGGCTGGCGGCTCTACTTTTCTGTTCTTCTATTTACTGGTGGCTCCCGGGTGCCAGAACCCGGTCTTGAAAAGATCTTCTTGGGTGATTGTGCCCTTTTTTATCTCTTGTTGAACTTTCTCGAGCTGTTTAGCTCAGTTTTTTTTTTTGGAATGGCAATGAAATTTCTCTTTTTCTTATAACTGTGGTGTGCCCTTTTATTTTTTTCCAAAGCGATCTCATCACTCGAGCTATTAGAGCTGCATACCCGAGGTAGGATTTTTCGATGATCGTTATCCCGAGCTATCCCTTAGTGTTTGGGGGCACCTTTATAGCATACCGCGAAGCGATTACTATGTATGCCCAAATTGTATGTTTGTAGATTGTTCCTTACTTGGTCCAACCGATGTACTGAGATGAGCTATGCTTTGTAGGGTTCAGACCCGAGCTACTTACGCCTTTGATACTTCATATTTTGCCTTCGCCACTAAAGTGGTTAAGTCTTTCTTGATGCTGAGGTCTTAGTTAGCTCGGTGTTTTAGCCCTTAGGTTGAGGGGGTGACTTATAGTCTGCCCTTGAAGTTTGCCCATGCCATGGAGGCGACTAGGTCTTATTGCATCGAGGTTGTGTTAGCCCAGCATTTTGGTCGTTAGACTCTGGGAGTGACTCATTGTCTACTCAGTAGTTATAGATAATACTGCCTTAAGTTGACAATATTCCATGCCCGAGGTACTTGTTTTCTTTCAAGGGTTTCGAGCTTGTATGTTCCTTCCCCAAGTACCCGTTTCACTCAGTAGGGTCCTTCCCAATTCGGTCTGAGCTTGCTAATGCCAGGCTCAGGTACCATAACTTTTCGAAGGACCAGGTCACCAACGCGGAGGTTCCGCTTCTTGACCCTGGCATTATAGTACCGAACTACTCTTTGCTAGTAAGTTGCGGTCCGGATATATGCGAGGTCCCTTACCTTGTTGAGTAGGTTGAGGTTGGTATGTAGCTCGTCTTCATTTGCCTTGTCGTCATATGCTTCCAATCATAGCGAGGGAACCTCAATTTCAGTTGGGATGACTGCCTCAATGTCATAGGTGAGGTTGAAGAGAGTCTCTCCTATGGTGGTCTTCTCTGTGGTTCAATAAGCCCATAGAACACTGGGTAGCTCATCCGCCCATAGTCCTTTATCTCGGTCTAACCATGCCTTCAGTCCACAGAGGATAACTTTGTTCGTGACTTCTGCTTGACTGTTTGCTTGAGGGTGTGCGACCGAAGTGAAGTTCTGTTCGATCCCCATGTCTTGGCACCAGTTCTGGAATTTGATGTCCTCGAACTGCTTACCGTTATCAAAAATTAATACCCGAGGTAACCCGAAGCGGCACACAATGTTCTTCTAAAAGAAGTTCTGAACATTTCGGGCTGTGATCATTACAAGAGGTTTGACTTCTACCCACTTAGTGAAATAATCCACTGCTACCACTAGAAACTTCTTTTGGCCTGTAGCTGATGGAAACGGTCCAAGTATATCGATGTCCCATTGTACAAAAGGCCATGGGATGGTGAGATACTTGAGATCAGCAACAGGCTGATGGTGGATATTGGCATGCTTCTGGCACTTGTTACACTCTCTGACGAGCTCAATAGCATTTGCTTTCATTGTTGGCCAGTAGTATCCCTATTGTAGTGCTTTTTGGGCGAGGGCCCTACCCCCCAAGTGTCCGCCGCACAAGCCCTCATGAGTGTCGCGAAGTATGAGCTCAGCTTCGAAAGGTCGCAAGCAGCACAGGTAGGGGAGCATGTAGGATATTCGGTACAACCGTTCATCTATCATTATGTATTTGGCCGTCTGATGCTCTACTCATCTGGTGGCATTGCGATCCGCAAGGAGGGTCCCATGTAGTAGGAAGCTCGCGAGCGGGTCAATCTAGCTCGACTTTGCTTGAATGATAGGAGCAACCTCCTATGCCTCCCCCGAGAATGCTAGGCCGAGGCAGGTTCTCTATGTGCACGGTTCTCATGGTGTTATCACTGGTGCTGGCTAACCGGGATAGGGTGTTGGCCTCAACATTCTCAGACCTCAGGACTTTCTTGATGAACTGTGACTAGAAGTTGGGCAGATCCTATCAACGCTTCGTACTCTACTTAATTGTTGGATGCTGTGAACTCGAAGCGTAGTGCATACTCCAGTTTCGTGCCATTTGGGCCGTGTAGAACTATTCTGGCTCCGCTGCCCTACTGGTTTGAGGAGCCATCTACGTGAAGGATCTAGGGCTCCTCATCCCAGTTCAAGCTTGGCCTAACTAGGAGAGATGCCGCATTGGCTACTACCTCACGGTGCTCGGACTCAACCGGCCTGGGAGCTCCAGGCTCGCTCGATCTGGGGGCCTCGTGCTCAACCAGAGCTGAAAGTGCACTCCGCAATGAAAACTGCTAAGGCTTGGGCCTTAAAAGTAGTTCACGGCTTATATTGGAGGTCGTAGTCGTTGAGCTCAACGGCCCACTTCGTTAATCAACCAGAGACATCGGGCTTGAGTAAGACTTGCCTCAAAGGTTTGTTGGTGAGGACGATAATAGTATGAGCTTGAAAGTACGGACAGAGCTTTTGGGCTGCAATCACTAGTGCATATGCCAGTTTTTCTATCTCTAGATATCTCATTTCTGCTCCCTGCAACACTTTACTAACATAGTAGATAGGTTGTTAGACCTGATCTACCTCTTTTATTAGTACCGAGCTGACCACTTCGTCACTTGCCGAGAGGTACAGCTCTAAAACACCGCCCTCTTCAGGCCCGGTTAAGACCGGTATGCCAGCGAGGTACTTTTTGAGCTCATCAAACATGAGCTAACAATCTTGGGTCCATTCAAACCCTTTGCTTTATTGGAGGTCGTACTCGTTGAGCTCAATGACCCACTTCGTTAGTCAACCAGAGACATCGGGCTTGAGTAAGACTTGCCTCAAAGGTTTGTTGGTGAGGACGATAATAGTATGAGCTTGAAAGTACGGACAGAGCTTTTGGGTTGCAATCACCAGTGCATAGGCGAGCTACCTCAAAGGTTTGTTGGTGAGGTAGACCCGATCTACCTCTTTTATTAGTACCGAGCTGACCGCTTCGTCACTTGCCGAGAGGTACAGCTCTAAAACACCGCCCTCTTCGGGCTGGGTTAAGACCAGTATGCCAGCGAGGTACTTTTTGAGCTCATCAAATGCAAGCTAACAATCTTGGGTCCATTCAAACCCTTTGCTTATATTGGAGGTCGTACTCGTTGAGCTCAACGGCCCACTTCGTTAGTCAACCAGAGACATCGGGCTTGAGTAAGACTTGCCTCAAAGGTTTGTTGGTGAGGATGATAATAGTATGAGCTTGAAAGTACGGACGGAGATTTTGGGCTGCAATCACCAGTGCATACGCCAATTTTTCTATCTCTAGATATCTCGTTTCTGCTCCCTGCAACACTTTACTAACATAGTAGATAGGTTGTTAGACCCGATCTACCTCTTTTATTAGTACCGAGCTGACCACTTCGTCACTTGCTGAGAGGTACAGCTCTAAAACACCGCCCTCTTTGGGCCAGGTTAAGACCGGTATGCCAGCGAGGTACTTTTTGAGCTCATCAAATGCGAGCTAACAATCTTGGGTCCATTCAAACCCTTTGCTTTTATTGGAGGTCGTACTCGTTGAGCTCAATGGCCCACTTCGTTAGTCAACCAGAGACATCGGGCTTGAGTAAGACTTGCCTCAAAGGTTTGTTGGTGAGGACAATAATAGTATGAGCTTGAAAGTAGAGACAGAGATTTTGGGTTGCAATCACCAGTGCATACGCGAGCTACCTCAAAGGTTTGTTTGTGAGGTAGACCCGATCTACCTCTTTTATTAGTACCGAGCTGACCACTTCGTCACTTGCCGAGAGGTACAGCTCTAAAACACCGCCCTCTTTGGGCCAGGTTAAGACCGGTATGCCAGCGAGGTACTTTTTGAGCTCATCAAATGCAAACTAACAATCTTGGGGCCATTCAAACCCTTTGCTTATATTGGAGGTCGTACTCGTTGAGCTCAACGGCCCACTTCGTTAGTCAACCAGAGACATCGGGCTTGAGTAAGACTTGCCTCAAAGGTTTGTTGGTGAGGACGATAATAGTATGAGCTTGAAAGTACGGACAGAGCTTTTGGGCTGCAATCACTAGTGCATATGCCAGTTTTCTATCTCTAGATATCTCGTTTCTGCTCCCTGCAACACTTTACTAACATAGTAGATAGGTTGTTAGACCCGACCTACCTCTTTTATTAGTACCGAGCTGACCACTTTGTCACTTGCCGAGAGGTACAACTCTAAAACACCGCCCTCTTCGGCTCGGGTTAAGACCGGTATGCCAGCGAGGTACTTTTTGAGCTCATCAAATGCGAGCTAACAATCTTGGGTCCATTCAAACCCTTTGCTTTTAATTGCTTTAAAGAAAGGTAGGCAGCGATCTGCTGACTTGGACATGAAGCGGCTCAGGGCGGCTATTCGGCTATTCAGCCTCTGAACCTCCTTCATTTTTTGAGGTGGTTTCATATCTAAGATGGCCTTTATTTTGTACGGGTTGGCTTCAATGCCGTGCCAGTTTATGATGTATCCTAGAAATTTACCCGAGGTGACACCAAAGACACACTTATTCAGGTTTAGCTTCATATTGAATCTACGCAGGATTTCAAAAACTAAATTCAAGTCTTGTATTAAATCACATGAGAACTGGGTGTTGACGACCATGTCGTCTACATAACATTCTACCTTTGGCCAATCAATGGCTCAAACAGTTTGTTTACAAGTCTTTGAAAGGTCGCCTCGACATTTTTTAGCCCAAAGGGCATGACCTTATAGTAGTACAGGCCAAACTCGGTTATGAAGGTAGTCTTTCATTCATCTGCTGGGTCCATCTTGATCTAGTTGTAGCCTGAATAGGCATCTAGAAAGCTCAACAACTCATGCCCCAAGGTCACGTCAACCAAACGGTCGATTATGGGGAGTGGGAAGCAGTCCTTTGGGCAAGATCGATTCAGGTCGGTGTAGTCGACGCACATGCGCCATTTACTGTTAGCCTTTTTCACCAGAACGAGGTTGGCCACCTAGCTCGAGTAATGGACTTCCCTAATAAAATCGGCTACAAAGAGCTTCCCGACCTTCTCGTCGACTGCCCTCCATCGCACTGGGGCTAGGTTGCGTTTCTTCTATCTAACGGGCCTAACTACAGGATCAGTATTAACTTTATGAGTTATGATGCTAGGGTCTATGCCGGGCATTTATGCCATGGACCATGCAAAAACATCTAATTTTTCAAGTAAAAAATGTACCATTTTAGATCGTAGAGGCTCCTCAATGGAAGCACTGATCTAAAGAGTTCAGGTAGGGTCCTTCACCGAGGCTGGGATAGAGATGGTCTCTTCCGTGGGTGCAGCTCTCTCCTCGCTTTGCTCCGTAGGTTGCTCCAACTCGAGGTCATCGGCCACCTTGGCTTTTCCCTTGAGGGCGGCGACGTAGCATTTGTGAGACTCAAGCTTGTCACCTCATGCTACCTTGATGCCAAAGTCCGTGGGAAACTTCATGGTCAAGTAGTAGGTGGACACCACAACCCGTAAGGCATGGGTAATCGGCCGACCTACTATGGCATTGTATGGGGAGGGGGTTGCGATCACTCAGAAATCGTGGTTGAGCCTCACTATGTTAGGCCAGGTGCCGACTTCCACAGGTACTGTTACCCTTCCTAGGGGCCGAACTTCCTCTCCGCTGAAGCCTACCAGGGGAGTGTTTGCGGGCTTTAGGTTGCATTCCTGAAGCTGGAGTTGGTTGAAGGCTACTTTGAAGAGGATGTTCGTCGAGTTGCCTAAGTCGACGAGGATGTGCCTAACTTCGAAGTCATTGATCTTCACCTTTATGACGAGCACATCATCATGGGGGTAGTGGACCCCGCGCATGTCACCTTCTATGAAAAAGATGGGGTCTTCCAACCTTGGCCGCTTTGGGGAGTTCTACTCTTCCCTGTCGGCTTCGCGAGCTAATGCGCGAGCTGCAACTGAGGTACAACCCGCCACAATCGAGCCTCCAACTATGACGTGGATGGTCCCCCGAACTAGTCTCTCTTCGTGGGGCTGCTCCTTTTGTCTGCTAAACTCAAGAGCATCTCTACTCTGCTCCTCTTGTCGTCCTGCTTTATTATTATTATTACTTTGTACAAAATTTTTCAAATATTCACGACGGATGAGTTCTTCTATCTCATCGCAGAGGTTTTTACAACTTTCGGTACTATGATCGTGATCTTTATGAAAGCTACAATACAAATTTTTATTCCTAGCATTAGGGTCAGCCTTTAGGCGAGGTGGCCACTTCACGAATGGAGTGTCCATCTTCACCATGACGATCTCGGCCTGCTTTGTGTTGAGGGGTGTATAGTCCCTTTCTACTGCTGGAGCTCAGAAAGGCTGCTTTGGCTTTGCCCCCCGAGCTTGGTTCTTCTTCTTCCTGTCATCTCCCTGGGACGGGGGCTCTAGTTCCCTCTTTCTTTTTTCTGGGGCCTGCTCACCCTTCTGGTTGATTTCCTCCTCTGTTCCGAGCTTGGTTGCCCCCCGAGCTTGATTGACAACTACGTGCAACTTGAACTCTTTGTGGGTGATACTTCGCTTGGCTGTGGTGAGGCGAACTGTGGGATCCAGGTTAGGTATTTGCAAGCAAGCATCATTGAACTACTTGATCCGAATGGACTCCCCTTCCTTTTGGACTATGCCGAGGAGGCTTTCTTGAGTTCATAGACACCTTTTGCTGGTGACGAAGTGGAAGGTGAAAACTTGCACGAACTATGCCCAGCTTCTTACCGAATAGGGTGTGAGGTTTCGGTATCAGGTGCGGGCTACTCCTTTGAAAGTGGTAGAAAAGGCCACGCACATGCAAGACTCATTGGTTCTTGCCATGTGCATCTAGGACTGGAAGGCATCCACGTGGTCATTTGGATCAAAAGATCCATCACACTTGTCCAGTGGAGGGAGCTTGAAGTCCCTTGGCATGGGGACAGCAAGGAGTTTTGGAGATAATGGGGAAGAAACTGAGAGGAGAAAGGTAGCTTTCACTTCACCTGAGCATGCCTCCTCTTTTCCTTTGAGCTCGGGAGAGACTCGGGTAGCAGTTCGGCGAGCTCACTGGCGTCTTCGCTGCTGCTTTGTTGGCTCAGTGTTGGTGCTTGACGCTAAGCTCGACAAACTCAGACTGCTGGTGGTGACTTTGGATCGAAGGGCCCTGCCTATAGTCTACGGTCAGGACCTCAAACAGATTCTCCACGAGTGGGAGCTTGAACCGCGAAGGCCAGGGTGATACGGGGTTGGTTAGCTGGGAGGCCCCCGACCTGCCAGTAGGATGTGAGGCAGGGGTGGATGGCCTCTCCTTCTAGCTATGGGAAGAGGGTTGACTCTTGGCGGTATCTTGGGCTTGGGAGGCCTCTCCCCAATGAGGTCGTTCGCTCTAGTGGGAGGGCTTGGTCTACTTCATGGCCGGATGCCGAGGGGGAAGCGATAGCTGGGCCTGAGGTAAAGAAGGAAACTACTGCTGATACTGGTACTGGGAGACCTGGTGCAGCACTTGTTGTTGATAGAGTTGGAATTGTTGAAGTTGTTGCATTTGAGCTTGCATGGCTCGCATGCACTGCATTAAGTCCTCCAACTGGTTCGGGTTAGCTGCTGGGGGCACAACTGAGGGTTCAGCAAAGGTTGCTCCAACTGTGGAAGGGAGTGGAGCGACCGCGGGTGCCACAGTGAGGGGCACGTTCAAACTGGGGACTCCGTCTATGGAGAGGGGGACGGTGAACTGCGCAATACAGACAATAGGAAGTTGGGGCTGCTCCCCAGAAGCGTTCTAGCTGGCACCACGTCCAACATTGCTGGAGGAAGCCATAAATGTTGAGTTTTCAGAAAAAGAAACTGTAAAAGCTTAGAGGAAGGCTTCTTGAAGTGTTTCCCACCAACGGCACCAAATGATGCGGCACGATCCGGGCACTCCTAGTTGGCTGCTGACTGGCTCCTTGCTGGCAACGGACGACACATGAGAAGATGAAGGTAAAGGATTCCCGGGGGATTTGCCCGGTGAAAATACTCCGAAGCTTAAGTTAGAATGTTGGGGAGGAAGAAAATAGTGTAAAAATCTAAGAGTGTAGGTCGCGCTAGATCACTGTATCTCAAGATTAGCTCGTGTGCAAGTAAGATAATTCAAGTTCGGATGAAAATCTGAGAGTGTCCTCTCCCCTTCGATTAAAGGGCTTTTATAGGGGCATTCTTGTCAAATTGGGCGTAACCACCACTAGGCTCCTGTTGCAGTCATTACCTGCTAGGGCTGCGCAAGTGATCATTACAACGTACTACCCGCTTGGATGAGTGACACATCCCAAAGGGACAGGCACGCCACCATTTGTTGAGAGACGTGGGTGAAGACTGTCAAATGGGCAGGAACTACATTGTCAGTCGAGAGACATGGTGCAGTCTGACAGGTATGGTCTTGTCAGATAGAAGGTTCCTGAGAGCGTCATGTTGCCTAGTTGCGAGCTACTTTGTAGTGAGCTACCCTGTAGCATAGCAAGCTATCTTTGCTGTGAGCTACTTTGTAGCGAGCTCCTAGGGATACTTCGAGGTGGCCCTCATCGAGATTGTCTTTGGGGCAGTTCTTTTGCCTAAGTGTTGGAGTGAGTTGGTTACCCTAGCTCGCGAGCTAAAATAGTCTTGGAGTATTCCCTTCTCAGTAGCTCGGGGGACCTGGAGCTCGCGTTGTAGCGAGCGCCCCCTACAGTGAGCTATGACGTAGCGAGCTGTTCTACAGGCTCGTTACTTAGTTGCAATCAGGCTGTGGTGTTGAGCTGTTGCTCATGCAGAGTCAGTCCATGTGTCATCATCTCAATGGGTCGGGTCAAATCATCCTCCATCACAATCCATCTAGGGCCCAATATCTTTTCATCTATCCCTACCAGTTTTACCCTCAGACCTTCAGAGCTGACCACCAGTTCCTAATCCATGGGCTTACCAAGGCGGGGATTACATCTATGTCTATGTTTGGATAGGAGTCATAATGCGGGTGATCACAACTAGGGGCAATTGGACTAGATTTGGTCCAATCCGATCCAATTCAAGGTGAGTTCATTATAAATGGACCAGGTCCAATCCAATGAATATTCTGAATCATTTTGGACCGGTCCAATTTAATGTCTAGATTGCCCAATCTATTCAAATTCATTTTGATTTAGATTGGTTTCAACCCAAACCCAGTCCATTGACACCTATAGTCTTATCTTATATCAATGGACCAGACATTGGCTTAATCTAACCCAATCCAACATAAATTTATTACGGATGGACCAAGTCCAATCCAATCTTTGATAGTGACTCCATTTTTTAGAGGAAATGGGCCCTCATTTTTAGATTTGAAAATTTGATTTAAGTCTTTGATAGTGACTCCATTCTCCATGGAAAAGGCACACAATCAAGAGTTTTTGGATTCTTAGAATTGGGAGAGGGAAGGTGTCAAGCACTCCTCTCTCCAAGCTGTTATAACAGCCCAATGTGGGAGTTGTTCAAACTCAAATTCTAGTGAAACACAAATTAATAGGATTGCTCAAAGCTCCTAAAATCTGGTGAAAATGTTCCCAACTTCGCCCAAAATTGATTTGAGGTGATGCTATCAAATCCTAGGTACTAGTTTCCCAAGACCCTTGCCTCTCTACCTCTTCTCACAATCTGGAGGAAGCTAGGAATGCAAGTTTCCCATGGTTTTAGGACTTTAAGCAATTTGAAACTAAATGTAAAGTAGAGAAATGGTGGAATGAGAGACTTATCTATTGTGTGTAACCTTGAAACAAACTTCCTAGCAGCTAAAAAGACTTCAAACGAAGCATGAATGAGTTACAGGGCTGGGCTGAGTGTTTCTAGTGTTATGTCTGGAAAACAGGGGAAACAAATTTGAGGCTTGAGCTTGGCTTCAAGGATTTTAGGATTTCAAGTAGAATGGGTGTATTACAAAAGTTGGGAAACTACCCTCGCCTCAAGCTCAAGATGGACCTCTATTTATGGAGAAAAAAGGAGAAAGGGTTTGAAACTTGTCCAACTATATTTCACACAAATAGGCAAAGATCTTCAAAGAAATAGATGTTCAGTTGAATTTTCCTATTTGGTGAAACATTTTCTTTGATTTGGGGGTGGTTTTTACAGGCTTTGTGTGTCCAATGAGAGCTTGGGGCATGCCTATCATGACAGTCTCGTATTTGGGGTTGTTAGTGGCAAAAAATATAAAATTTGATGAACTTTAAAATGTTATTTTGTCTTTACTTGGTTTTAAGTAGGAATATCTTGAGGTTTTGGGGGTTTTGGGTCTATTAGGCTCTATTTCATTGGTCCAAGTGTTCTAATGGGTCAAGAATGGGTCTGACATCAACAATCAGCCTTTTGAGGCTTCATGTTGGGACAAATGACATGACAATTTAATATGGTCCTTTGAAATGGTACCTTTCTAGTTTAACGGTTGTACAAATGAATTTGGTCATTAAATTTGGCGTGTTGGGGTTTTCTGGGTCTAAACACAATGGTGATGTCTGATTGGACAAATAGGGCCAGGATGATTGAGATCTATGGCTGACAAGTTCGGATTAACGAGATTTGCCAAAATAAGATTTTGGTTTGACGAAAAGTCAAACAAGAGAATTTTGAGCTACAATTTGGTAGGTAGGCATTTTTTATTGTCCCGAATTTAATGGAAGCTACAAATCTTTGATCAAAAGAGTGGATTAACAGATTTAGTTTATATCATGGTGATAGCTATAAATATATAAATCTAGCAAGTGCACAAGTTATCAAGTAGTATAATAATATCATTCCCACGGGGATTTAACAAAATAAGTATTAGAATCATAGTTTTCCCTAATTATTTGGAATATCAAAAATCAGGATTGAGCAAGAACTATTGAAAATAAAATTGGAACAAAGAAAATAAAAACAAGGGTGATCACTAATCGAATATGCAAATGGTGAAATCGCTAGGACTTTTGGTCCACCTAACCACTGTAATGAATATTGATGGGTCTGATTATCCAAGACTAATTGTCATTCCCATAAGCTGAGATTTTTCTAAATTTATTTAATATTCTCTTTGAGATATACTAAACCTATGCCCATCAGGTAACCCTTCGATCTCTCGAGTAGAGCTCTCAAGATGGAAGTGCATTAAGTCCAAGAAAACCATTAAATTCAGATGAATCATGTATATAGATCTCTATATACCATTCAATTCATACTATGAATTATTCTGTCAATTATGTGAATTCCTTTTTCAATTCATTCACATAACCCAAATCAATTAAGAGGTGACCAAGCTCTTAATTGCAATAAGCACAATAATTCATAGACTATATGGAAATCACAATCTTGGATAAATCAAGAAAATAAAAATATATTCATTAGCATGGTTAGGCTTTTCAATGCCCTAGCAAAAAACAAATCAGTTAACGATGGAAGAATTAAAGCAAACAAAGGAGAAGAAAGAATTCTTGAATTCACCCATGGTGCTGAGATCTCCTCTTCTTGCCGCCACTTTCTTCTTGATGTTTCTTGAATTCTTGAACCCTTCTTGACTGATTGCTCCTTGCTTCTTGATTCAAATCAAAAGTTGAGTAATTCAATGATGCCTAAAGCTGGTCCGCCCCCTCATTTTTATAGATTAAAGGGGAGGGGGTGGTCTCCTACTTTCTCTTGAAGTTGATCTTTACAAGAAATAAAAAGTTCTATCTTAATTCTAATCTTATCTCTTTATCTCTTGAACTCAATCCCTTTATCACTCTAAGATTACATCAAGAATTTAGATCTAGAAGGATTCTTCTTAGTTTCTTGTTCTTGGATTCGTAATAGACCTCCTCTGCGTATTGGGCTTCAGCCGCGGATTGGGCTTTTCTACGAATTTGCCCTAACTTTAGGCCCGGATTTGACTTTGATGTAGGCCGAATCCGTAAAAGCTCAAAACATTAAAGTTGTGGATTTTTCTCTTATCTTTTCAGTGGGTCTTGAATCATCCCATTCGAATTTCGGAGACGCGAGTTAGGCCTAGATCACTGAACGATGTCAAAACTGTGAAAAATCATCCGATTTGTCTTTCTTTGCTCTTGATGCCTTTCTTTCATGCCCTGAACAGAAATATGAGTCCAATTAGGTGCTAATTCAGTATAAAAGACAGTAATTGGGATAAAAATATGATAAATTCTACTCTCATCAAATCCCCCACACTTAAACTCTTGCCCATCCTCAGACAAGACAAAACTCAAGCAAGAAAAAATTAACTTTCCTACCGATTTTTAAACTCAACTCTCCTTCCTCTTTCTTCACAAATATTCTAGGTTAACTATTGCAAACCATTAAATCAACACAACCAAGTTATACTCAACTCATCTATCATCCAATCCAATTCTTGCTACTGCAAACCAGGTAGTAAATCAGGGAAAACCTCTCTCTCTCTCTTTTTTTTTTCGAGAGTGAGTGCATTTTATGCTCCACCTCACTTTTGGATCACTCGGCCAGTAGGTGCATTTTATGCTCCATCCTACTATTGAATTTGTTGGATAGTATGTGTATTTTATGCTTCATCCTACTATTGAATTGATTGGTTGGTAGGTGCATTTTATGCTCCATCCTTCCATTGAATTACTTGGACGGTAAGTGAATTTTATGCTCCATCCTACCAATTGTAGCAATGGTAAAACAACTACCCCATTTACTTAAACCTAAATTTAGAACTAGCTTAATTGGAAATGGCTTTAGATAAGTCATGTACCCCTTGATCGTACCTCATTACTTGGTTCACAAGAGTTTTTCTAGAACATTGTTTCAATTGATTTCAAAAGAATTGAGGTTTTGATTTTTTTTTGTATGAATCATAAAAAAATGACCTAAATCAAAAAAATTCTAACCTAAATCCAAAATCCAAAATCCTAAATTCCCTCCCTCACACTTAAAACTTACATTGTCCCCAATGTGAGGTTAAATGTAAAGAAAGGGTAGCAAAACTAAACTAGAAATGTAATAAAGAAAAAGGAAAAAAAAATGAACTTCCCTATCATGAATCAGATCCTCTGACTCTCATGGTTTCAGCTTTCGGTGTGCTCCCCTTCCATCCATCATGGGTGGGTTTAAATATGGAACAGGGGCCTGCAAAACAGAGGATAATGGTCTCTTATTAGAAATTGGCAACATAATATAATGGGCATTACCTTGTCCTTCTTGACTGTCCTCCAAATAGTTCAGAACCTTCTTAACTTCCTCACCCAAGTTATCTTTCAAAACTCTTTCAGGGTAAGGGAGAGGAAGTTTAATAGCATCTAAACTCAGTTTAGTTGTACTCCCTATGATCTCCTTTTGCAGATCGGCCACATCAGCTTCCTTATCATCCTTCTAGGTCTCACCAATTGTCTTCCCGCTTCTTAAAGCTATGGCATTTACTTGCTCTTTTGCATTCTTCTCCGTATTGTTGGGTAGCCGTTCCTCTTTTCTTTCTAACAACATATGCACAATCTGCCCCACTGGTAGTTGTTTGACACCATCTCCTCTATTAGGTCAAAGGCTTCCTCTGGTGTTCTTCTCATGATAGTGCCACCTGTGGCTGCATCAATAATAGATTGATAAGGGGGGGTAATGCCATTATAAAAGGTCTGATTTTGATACCAAACCAGTATTCCATGGTGAGGATACTTCCTAAGCATCTCTTTAAATAAAGAAGGGTTCTTTCTATTTCAGGATCGAATCTTGCTAGTCCTTCTCTTCTAGTGTGTGTCATGAACTAATAAATCTAAACCAGCAAGAATTCGAACAAATAAACAAAAATAAAAATAGAAATAAAAGGTCCAAATTAATCAAGGTTAACAAATTCTAATATTATTTTAGGATTAAGTCCCCGGCAACGACGCCAAAAACTTGATAGCTATAAATATATAACCCTAGCAAGTGCACTAGTTATCAAGTAGTATAATAATATCGTTCCCACGGGGATTTAACAAAATAAGTATTAGAGTCATAGTTTTCCCTAATTATTTGGACAATCAAAAATCTGGATTGAGCAAGAACTACTGAAAATAAATTTGGAACAAAGAAAATAAAAACAAGGGTGATCACTAATCGAATATGCAAATGGTGAAATCGTTAGGACTTTTGGTTCACCTAACCAATGTAATGAATATTGATGGGTCTGATTATCCAAGACTAATTGTCATTCCCATAAGCTGAGGTTTTTTCAAATTTATTTAATATTCTCTTTGAGATATACTAAACTTACGCCCATCAGGTAACCCTTCGATCTCTCGAGTAGAGCTCTCAAGATGGAAGTGCATTAAGTCCAAGAAAACCATTAAATTCAGATGAATCATGTATATATATCTCTATATACCATTCAATTCATACTATGAATTATTCTGTCAGTTATGTGAATTCCTTTTTCAATTCATTCACATAACCCTAATCAATTAAGAGGTGACCAAGCTCTTAATTGCAATAAGCACAATAATTCATAGACTATATGGAAATCACAATCTTGGATAAATCAAGAAAATAAAAACATATTCACTAGCATGGTTAGGCTTTTCATAGCCCTACAAGAAACAAATCAGTTCACGATGGAAGAATTAAAGCAAACAAAGGGGAAGAAAGAATTCTTGAATTCGCCCATGGTGCTGAGATCTCCTCTTCTTGCCGCCACCTTCTTCTTGATGTTTCTTGAATTCTTGAACCCTTCTTGACTGATTGCTCCTTGCTTCTTAATTCAAATCAGAAATTGAGTGATTCAGTGATGCCTAAAGCTGGTCCACCCCCTCCTTTTTATAGATTAAAGAGGAGGGGGTGGTCTCCTACTTTCTCTTGAAGTTGATCTTTACAAGAAATAAAAAGTTCTATCCTAATTCTAATCTTATCTCTTTATCTCTTGAACTCAATCCCTTTATCACTCTAAGATTATATCAAGAATTTAGATCTAGAAGGATTCTTCTTAGTTTCTTGTTCTTGGATTCTTAATAGACCTCCTTTGCGTATTGGGCTTCAGCCGCGGATTGGTCCTTCCTATGAATTTACCCTGACTTCGGGCCCGGATTTGACTTCGATGCAAGTCAAATATGTAAAAGCCAAAAACATAAAAGTTGTGAATTTTTCTCTTATCTTTCCAATGGGTCTTGAATCAACTCATTCGGAGTTCGGAGACGCGAGTTAGGCCCAAATCACTCAACGATGTCAAAACTGTGAAAAATCATCCGAATTGTCTTTCTTTGCTCTTGATGCCTTTCTTTCATGCCCTGAACAGAAATATGAGTCCAATTACGTGCTAATTCAGTATAAAAGACAGAGTAATTGAGGATAAAAATATGATAAACTCTACTCTCATCACATGGTCAAATGTGATGAGAGGGTCTGAAATGGAATCTTACTTTTTTTTAATGGTCAAATGGAGGTATTTGGTCGTAAAATTCGACGTGTTGAGGTTTTTTGGGTCTTTGAATACAATGGTAAGTTTTGATTGGTCATGGAGTTGGGATGACGGATGGTAAGCTCTAATTAATGAAATCTGCTAAAATAGGATCTAGGCTTGATAGGAGATCAAATAGGAGAATGTTGAGCTACAATTTGGTAGGTAGGCATGGATTAGGGTGAAGAGTCAAGTGGATGGTTCTGATTCGAAAAAGATATGGTCAATCTTGGTAATCGATCAGGGCCATGCATTAGAATGAAATCTTAATGTTTTTACAGTTGGTTGTTGTAGATTTAAGTTGTGATTTGCTAGTTGATTGTTTCCTAATGATCTTGAGGTTGTAGATATATTGGATTTGATTTTGGAGGAGTTGGAATTTGAATATTGCATAGATTGGGACCGTTAGAAAGGGAGTTGACGTGATGAATGGTGAATCTTTGGATTTTAGTCATAAAAATTGATGTGTAACTAAGTTATGGTTTTCCAAGACTGGGGATGGCGTATAATCAAACATTGATGTTGATATCAAGGTTCTTATTTGTCCTGTGGATTGTGTCAAATGAGGGTATTTCGGGGTTTTGTAAAGTCTCAAGTTGATCTGTTTATTTTTTCAAGTTTTTGGGGTCTAAGAGGAGGGTACATAGAGGTAGAGTTAAGGGACCGAGCAAAAATTAGATGCTGACAGGTGGCCTAGTTAAAAAAATGTTTCTAATTTTTTATCAAAGAACAAAATTTCATTTTTTGAATCAGACAATATGAGAGAAGTTGTTCTGTTTGTGATTCATTTTCTTACCAACTATGTAAATATAAATTATGTGACCCATGTTTATATGTACTCTTAGTATTGACTTTTGATTATATGGTTGTTATTGAGCAAAAGAAACGTAATTGGAGCTTTTTATTAGTCTATCAGATGCATTATATAATTGAGTCCCGATCCCTTACAAACATACAATCTGCGAACATAATCACATATTACTTGGTCACTCATTGGGAATATCTCCCACACATGTATATATGCATGTTAAATTTATAGGGAGATGCTTATTACATCGGATTGGATTCTATTGCTTTCTAATTGTGTATAGAGTTTTTACTTGCAAAGAATCCCATTGCCATATAATTGATATATAGCACAATAAGTTGACATGTTTCAAAAAAGGAGGTTTTGTTGATTTTGGAACCATAGTTGTTGATTTGAAAACTACAACAATTGAATTGAATACATAAAAAAGTTTTTTGTTTTTATATATTCTAGGCCCAGATGGAAACAAATGAAACCATGAACATACACTTAGGGCCCATTTAGTTCACAAGAATAAGGGTCTAGAATCAAACTGGAATGGACCATTCCAATTCCAACTATTTGGTTAGGCAGAATCAAGATTCCTTTCCCATTCCTAGTGGAATGACATTCTTCCATTTGAGGGAATTGCCATTTCTTCCCCTACCTTGGGAATGAAATCCCATTCCATCTAGTTTCAACTCTCATTCTGATTTCTATCTGAACCAAACAAGCTATGAGAATAGACCATTCCAATTCTGATTCTGAGGGATTTCGGTTCTAATTCCAGTTTCGATTCTGATTCCTACTATGAGGAAAATTGATCCTTTGATATGTTTGAATAGAAAATAAAAGAGAAACAAAAAATTGAGGGGAAATTCAAAACATTTTTTGTTAAATTCCTTAGGCCTTGTTTATTTGTAGTGCAATTTCATTTGCACTGATGCAAAGCATGGGAAAAGAGAAACAAAAAATTGAGGGAAAATTCATAACAAATTTTGTTAAATTCCTTAGGCCTTGTTTATTTGTAGTGCAATTTCATTTGCACTGATGCAAAAGCATGGGAGTGCAAATAAGTTGAGCCCAAATTTTGGTTTGATTTGGTTATAGGTTTTTCTTCGCTTTGTTTATTTATAGTGCAAATGAAGTAAAATAAAACCTTAAACAAAATAAAATGAAACCCAAAGCAAAAAGGAACCAAATTTTACAATTTTCTCATTTGTACTCCCATACATTTGTATTAGAGCAAATGATATTGCATTGTACTACTATTAAAAGGAGTCAAGTTTTCCTACACTCCACTTGGTTTGAGATGGGGTGCTCTTCCATTCACCATTTTACACGCCATCCATCTACAACACTTACGTTTCACATGGATGGAGTCATTAAACAACTAGTTGACCCTCCTATTATGTGGCTTATGCACTTTTCTCATTTTTTAAATATAAAAATAAAAAGAAATTAAAAAATAGGTTGATTGCAAGTTCAACAGGTTCGACTGAATATAAAGGAGAAAGGAAATGGGGAAAAACATCAAAAAGAAAGCCTAGCTATTTATTCTCCAGCCAAGGGAAGGGATGTTGCTTCCATTCAAATTGGGATGTAATAACAAGTATCCACAACACAAAACAAGTACCATGGACCTTGACATTATTTCTAACAAATTAATTGGAGATTGGTAAACCCCATTGTGAGCTCCAAGTAGCTCATGATCGGTTCAAAGAGATGAAATCGCAACCCATTTTTTAGAGGAAATGGGCCCTCATTTTCATATTTGAAAAGTTCGTTTTAAATCTTTGATAATGACTCTATTTTTCATGGAAAAGGCACACAACTAAGAGATTTTAGGTCCCAAGGATTAGGAGAGGGAAGGTATTAGGTACCCCTCTCTCCAAGCTATTGTAGTAGCCCAATATGGGAGTTGTTTAGGCTCAACTTCTTTCGGAGAAAAATATAAATGGTTTTAGGAATTTCTAAAATTTGGAGGAACATGATTTCAACTTCTCATAAAACTGATTTTGAGGTGATGTTATTGAGTCTTAGGTACTAATTTTCCTAAAACCTTTGCCTCTCTTCCTCTATTCTCAGTCAAGAAGAAATTGCAAGCGATGGTTCTCCAACATTTTAAAACCTCAAGCAATCCAAAAGACTGAAAAGACTCACATTTTGTATGTACCTTGTCAAAAGTTTTCCAACAACTAAGGATGAGATAGAATGAAGTTTAAGTGGGTTCCAACTTCCACTTGAAAATGGAGGAGGTGAGTTTGGAATCTAAGGTTCAGAGTACCTCTGAATTTTTGGTGAATAGGAGGGTCTAGAAGAAAGCTCGCTTCTCTCCAGGGGCCTTCTTTAGGTTTCCTTCCTCTTTTGGTTTCTCATCCTCTAGTTTTCTCCTTTCTCTCCAGCTCTCTAGGGGCCTCCCTCAGGTTTCCTTCATCTTCTGGTTTTCTCCTCTCTTTCTCTCTAAGGACCTCCCTCAATTACCTTCCTTCTTTGGTTTTCTCCTTTCTCTCTAGGAGCCTTCCTCAGGTGTCCTTCCTCCTCTCCCCTTTTGAGCTCGAATTAGATCAATATTTATAGAGAAATGGAGGGGATCAAGTCTAAATTTGTTCAGCTATAGTGTTTAGGATTCAATAGAGGTTTTCCACATAAATAAGTAAAGATTCATCAAAGAATAGATGCTCAGTAAAGCTTTTCTATTTGGTAAAACATTTTCTTTGATTTGGGGGTGGTTTTCATGGGTTTTGTACATCCAATGGGAGCTTGGGGCGTGTCTGCCATGGCAGTCTCGTATTTGGGGCTGTCAGGGGTAGAAAATGTAAATTTGATGAACTTTTAAATGTTATTTTGTCTTTTCTTGGTTTTAAGTATGGATATCTTGGGGCTTTGGGGCTTTTTGGGACTATTAGGTTGGGATAGATGACATGACAATTTAGTCTGGTGCATCAAAATGGTATCTTTCTAGTTTAACAATCAAACAGATGAATTAGGATATGAAATTTGATGTGCTAGGGTGTTTTGGGTCTCTTAATACAGTGGTGATGTCTAATTTTTCAAATAGGGTTGGGATAATTGAGATCTATGGTTGACAAGTTCAGATCAATGAGATTTACTAAAATAAAATCTTTATTTGATGAAATGTCAAATAGGGGAATTTGGGGATGAATTTGGTGGTTTGGCACTTTCGAATGTCTTTAATCTAATGGATGTAATGGGTCTATGATCAGAGGTATAGCTTGACTAATTTAGTTCAAATCATCATCTTAGCTTATTGGCGTGCTATCGTAGGCCTCCAAAAATAAAACCTATACTCCTAAAACAAATGCAGTAGTGCGAGTAAGGATCATTCCCACAGAGAGTATCTAGCCTAGTTTTGTGCTGCGTGAACAAAGATGGAGGGGGGTTTGTATGTAACGAAAACTAGAATTAGAAAGAAAGAAAACCAAATGAGAAGCAATGCAAACCAAGGTACTGAAATTAATCAAAAGAGCGAGTCTTGGTCTAAATCAACATCCACCATCAGAATTTCACTATTAGTCATCGATGCAAAGATATATCAATTCAGACTTTGAATATTCATCGTAGGAATTATTTTCCTGTATCCCCCTAATCACAGATAATCAGAAAACAAGCGATCCTCTTAACCCTTACTACTGAACAATCCCTAAACAAGCATTAAAGATTTAATCCAGCAGTAGCCTTAAGCATTATAGATTGATGAAACTAAACAACACAAGCACAAGCAGTTGCATTTAATTCAGCCGAGTGTTCTTACTAAGATCTAACAATTTCTGATGCAGCAAATGTTTAAACCCTAGTTGCTTCACAGATTAGAGGGATCAAACATTTATGGATGTGATATCTAACCTAGCAGTATATTGCAACGAATAATAAACTAGTAGGCCTCCTAGCAATCAGACGAAACAATCATAAACATAAACATAGAATAACATTCGATATTCAAAGCATAAATCAAATTAGATCTCACAGTTTTGTTGATTCTGAGGCTTTTGTTTCCTTCGACCAAGTATCAGAATTTATCCATGCATAGTCATGGTGAAAACTCAAGAAAAATCAAAGATAAGAGAAGAGAAGAGAATAGAGGTGCGGCAGCCCTAGGTCTGATTGTTTTCTTTTTTTATTTTCCTCTTCTTTTCTTTCTCTTTACTTCCCCCAAGAGAACCCTACAAAATCTCCTAAATTTTCTCTAGACAACAGTCTCCAAGTCTGACTTATCAAGAAAAATATCAAAGATAAGATAAAACAAAGTTCTAACGTAAGTGGGAGAGTGGTGATTTCGCATATGAAAACTTGCAGGCTAAGGAATGTTTCTAGCACGTTAGCAGTGCGGTTGCAGTTATTTTGCGCCCGATTTCAACCTCGATTCCGTTAGTCTGTAACAAAACTCAAAACATGAAAGTTGTAGAGCTTTTCCTTATCATTCCAATGCATCTTGAATCATCTCAATCGGAGTTATAATAAAAGAGTTATGCTCAAATTACGACGTAGTGCCGAAACTATCCAGAATTACCCGATTGCCCTTGTTTTTTATTTAACGCCTCCATTTGTACCCTAAATCAAAATATAAGAATAATGAGTCCATTTAGGCACTAAATAAGTATAAAAGACTAAACATTAAGAGGGAAAAATATGATATTTTGAATTTTTATCAAATCCCCCCACACTTAGCTTTTGCTCATCCTCGGGCAAAACTCAAATTCACTTTCCCAAAAACACCAAAGTTACAATGCCATCAACAGAAAATAACCAAGCTCTCCAATACTCATAACACATCATGAACAAACATTCTTAACAAATTTCAATTACTTAGTAAGCGTTTCCACTCGAAGATGGAATAAACTAAATACGTAGACCTTCACGGAAATAAACACTCAACTCTCATGTTTGAAGGGTATGTGTTTCGCTCAAATAACACGAATCAAATGGACTTTTCAATGGTTCTAACGGGGCTTAGAATCAAAGTGGGGAATATTTGGAAATGTAGCTCAAAAGCCATCAAAACTAGTAGAGTAAAACTGAATCATCTAAAGCTCGAATGCATAAGACATGTAAAACCAACCACTCCATTCAGCAACTTCTTCAATTTTGCTTTAATGCATTTAAAGCATGTAAAACTCCTGTATTGGAAAAGAGATCATTCAAAGGAACCCTTTTTGTTTGCAGCAGGGAACAATCCTTCACAACAGCTTCCACCTTTGTATGTATAAGCAGCCCCTTTTTCTTGGAATTTAAGGAGGGGCATGGACAATTGGTAACATCTAAAGCAATTTCCTCCATTCCTTCCTTTCATCTTTACTTTTTTTTTCTTTTTTCTTTTTTCTTTCTTTTTTTCTTTTTTTTTGCTGTTTTTTTCAAATCATATCAATCATTGGAACTCACGAATTGAGAATGAAAACATGTTTCATTTCACCATTCATAACCATACCATGAATCCAAACACCCCCACACTTGAAAATTGCACATCTATGCACATCATAATGATGAGTAATGCTCCACTAAGTCTACGGCTTGGGTAAGGGTATTATTTTTTTCTCAGGTTTAAAGCTTGTAACATGGGTTCACAATGAACAACAAAGGTCAATAAAGCTCAAAGGGGTTCAACAAAGAGGATAATTTATCAAAGGTTAGGTTATTTGGTTTATGTAGCTTATAACAAAAAGGCCTTAATCATGTTCATGCATGCTTGTGTCAATGTGATCTTGAAGAGAATCAAGGCAAGTTATAGAGAAACAAATCCATGGAAGAATATCTCACATGAAAGAAAATAGTAGGACTGATGTGGATGTGTCAGTTCAAAGGCTCAAAATCTCACCAGCTTTTGTCTACTAGATTTAATCACTACCATTCTCAAGAAAAATAACTAGACTAATTAATTCTAAATTGGAAGATTACTTATTCAATCATGTTATGAGTTTTTCAAGCTTAATTTAATCTTGCTCATGGCATACACAACATAAAATCATTGAAAACAACAAAAACATAGAGCAAAACTATATTTTTTTTTCAAAAAAAAAATGCAGAATTAAAACACAATCTAAATCAAAATTTAAAATGCAACCTAAATCCCCTCCCCCACACTTAAAACTTACATTGCCCCCAATGTAAGGTGAAATGCAAAGAAAGGGCAGAAATAACTAAAACATAAATGCAAAAATAGGAAAAAAAAGAAAAAAAAACAAACTCCCCTTTTTTTTTAATCAGCATAAACCGGATCCTCAAGATCTAATTGTTCCACATTCTCTACTTAAAAGCCTTCATAGAAATGTTTGAGTCTATGGCCATTCACTTGAATGCTTTGGAAATTGCTAGACTTTGAATTTCAATTGCACCATGAGGAAAAACATTAGTAACAACAAAGGGTCCAATCCAATGAGAATGCAACTTACCTGGAAATAGACGAAGCCATGAATGGTAAAGAACTTTTTGACCAACTTTATACTCTTTCCTAGAGATCATTTTGAAGGGTTGAGAGATCCATCACATGGATGCCCAAAGATTGCGGAATAAGGGGCGAATTTCAAAAATTTTTCTCGCCCTTCAACTGGGAATCACATTCCCTATTTAGAAAATCATATTTTCAAGGATAAATCTTGAACCTTAAACTGAACCAGATCTGAACCAAAAGGAATGGGAGAGAATGATACCTGATATGGAGAAGCAATATCTCCCAACAAAGGTGTTCACGCCCAAGGAAGGATCCAAAGACTGCTCCTACTGAAGATGGCGCAGTGCAGGATGGAGCAGAATCAGCAGTGTTCTTCCCCAAGAACTCTGTCCTTCGCAAGAAACAGCAGGATGGAACGTGAGTACAGCTTCCTTTTCAATCATTTCTCAAAGAATTGATGTCAAGATCCAATCTTGACTTCTCCCACAGCTGGAGATCAAACTGGCAAACAAGGCGGCAAGAGCAGGGAGGCGGCAAGAGAGTATTCGCAGGGTGCAGAATTCTCTCTTCTTGATTTCAGCACTAAAGAGGATCTGATGTGTTTCTTGGTCTCTCTCTCTAGGCTGCCGCCCCCTCCTTCCTTTTGTTAACTTGAAAAGATCAGCTCCTAATCCCATTAGGAGGTGCTTATCCAAATCATATTTGGATCAGCCTTCTCTTCTAATGATAAGGATAAACCCTTATCTTATCTGCAGATTAGATTAGCTTTATCCTAATCTTATTAGGAGGTTTCTAGATCTGAATGTGATTTAGATCTGGACTCTCTGATTGGATACGATTAAGACCCTATCCTAACTTCCAATCCATCTCAGAATTTGCCCCTTTAATTAACTAAATTAATAGCCCAGTTCAAAATGGACTTTAGGCCCATCAAGCTTATGTGCTCACTTAACCTTCCTAACTGCTGCCCAGTTGGGCTTCCTTGTATGGCGTGGGACCCTAGCATTGATCTACACATCAGCCACATGGGTTCAGCCCAGCCTTTGTTACAAGGCCTGGTCGAATACACTGTTAAAGACAGTGCACCCCCTGAAACCCATCAAATGGGCTCTATGGGCCCAACACTTACCCTAAGTGGTCCCTGGGCCAAGCCACCTTGTAACACTCAGGGACTGTGGGCAGATGCAAGATTAGCCCATCAGGTATTATCCTCAATGGTCTTACACTTAACCTCTCAACCCATAATGATCATACACTGCCCGACAAGAGAGGACCTCTCCCTCGGCTGCAAGGAACAGTGCTGCACTCTCCACTTATATGGATCCCAGGAATTAAAACCCTTTTGCAAACATTTTAGAAACCATAATATATATACTTTTATATCTCATATAAAATATATTTTGCAAAACAAATTTCAACGGTTGAAATCGGCTGCCGGCAGTCTTGGTTTCCAACAGTGAGAGTGCATCCCCGATCATTACCTTTGTCCGACAAAGGGGCTGATCCTGTCACTATGATCACCCACTCAGATGAATTCTCGGATTGTCCCAACATACCCAGGTTTTGACCCCCGCTAAGGATCTCACTGATTGGTACATCAAAGACAGTCCGATCCGACACCTAGTGCAGTATCATAATCGAGTCTAGGGGTCGGGTGTAACTTTCTAGTTTTGCCCATCAATCTCCAAGGTCCAGGGCAATACTGGAAATCTGGTCCAATTCAAAGATTCAATTAATCCCACACTGTATGTGCCTAGGGTCTCACCCCGGTAGCTGAGACAAGCCACCCCAACCGACTTGGTGGCACCATAGTGTCAGCCTTGTCAGGATAGGTCTCCCCAGACCGACCCACTAGCTGTGAACATTCAAAACTAACACGAGTCTCAATAAGTGTCCAGTTTAAGGGTAATACACAGAAACATACCAAGGGAACATGAATCAAATATGTACTTTTAATCATTTACAATAAACTCATAAAGTACATCAATTTTGATTGAAGCTAAGGGCATACAAAACTGTCTAACAGCTCCCACTTGCACTTAGGTCCAATCAGGTACTAGCCGGAGTCCCATGCTTTCCACATGTTTCTCAAACACTTTCTGTGTCAGTGGCTTAGTCAATGGGTCTACCACATTCTCCGCTGATGCTACCTCTTGCTATCATCCTCCCGTAGGTCCAGTGTTGTCATACAACAATGGAATGGGTGATGTGCTGAATTCCAAATTCATGAATGAACACCTTCATTCATAAGGCAGCATCACTTATGGAAATGCGCTCGGCTTGGGTTGTGGACTATTAATTTGCAACTTAGGACCCCTGTTTGCTGACACTCAGGAAACAACACACGATCCTATTGTGAAAATATATCCAGATGTAGACTTTCTATCATCTGGGTCTGACTGGAAATCGGCATCTGTATACCCTTGGATCTGTAGTGAGATACCGTCGAATACTAGACAAAACTCTTTTGTCCTTCGAAAGTACTTAAGTATGTTTTTCACAGCAGTCCAATGCTCCTGCCTTGGGTTGGCCTGAAATCTGCTTACTACACTCACTGCCTGAGCTATGTCAGGACGAGTGCACAGCATGGCATACATGATGCTCCCTACGGCAGAGGCATAGGGAACGTCTTTCATGCCATCAATCTCCTCAGAAGTCTTGGGAGACATCTTCTTGGAGAGAGTGACTCCGTGCCTGAAAGGAACATTTCCTTTCTTTGAGTTTTCCATGCTGTATCTTTTGACTATTTTGTCAATGTAGGCAGATTGGGGTAATCCTATTATCCGCTTCGATCTATCTCTATAGAGTCGAAGACCCAGTATATAGGAGGCTTCTCCAAGATCTTTCATGGAGAATTGCTATGATAACCATACTTTCACCGTAGTTAACATACCCACATCATTCCCAATGAGTAGAATGTCATCTACATACAGAACCAAGAAGGTAACCTAATCTCCATTATACTTCCTGTAGACACAGGGTTCATCCGGATTCTGCTCGAAGTCAAATGATTTGACGGCAGAGTCAAAATGGATGTTCCAACTTCTAGAAGCTTGCTTAAGTCCATAAATGGATCTATTAAGTTTACATACCATGTTTTCCTGACTTGCAGCAATGAAGCCTTGCGGCTGCTGCATATAGATATCTTCAGTAAGATCTCCATTCAGGAATGCAGTTTTGGCATCCATTTGCCAAATCTCATAATCATGGTATGCTGCTACAGCTAGCAGGATCCTAATGGATTTAAGCATGGCCACAGGTGAAAAGGTTTCCTCATAATCGATGCCCTCTTTCTGAGTGTACCCTTTCGCCACCAGACTAGCCTTGAAGGTCTCAACCTTACCATCAGGGCCCTTCTTCCTCTTGTAAATCCATTTGCAACCGATTGCTTTTACCCCGGAGGGCGGATTTACTAGAGTCCAGACTCCATTGGTCTCCATTGAGTCCATCTCTGCTCTCATGGCCTCCACCCACTTCTGGGAATCTATGTCCAACATAGCTTCCGTGTAAGTCACGGGATCCTCCTCACTAGTCAAGGTTTCCACCAGGTAACTATCCTGGTCATAACCATAACGGACTGATGGCCTGGATACCCGAGTGGATCTTCTAGGTTGGTCATTACCTGGAACTTGGGGGACATCTCCCACTACTCCTGAGCTCTCCTCACCAAGAACAACTTCCTGACGATGGGTGTCCAGGATATAGTCGGTTTCCAAGAATTGCGCATTACGACTACAGAACACTTTCTGCTCACTTGGGTCATAGAATAGGTAACCTACAGAGCCTTTTGGGTAGCCTACAAATAGGCAACGGCTGGTCTTGGATTCCAACTTGTCTGCACTCGTTCTCTTAACGTGTGCTGGACAACCCCAAATCTTCAAGTGTCTGACACTTGGTTTCTTTCTGGTCCAAAGTCCATATGGAGTATTCGGAACCGATTTGGTTGGAACCCGATTCAGCACATAAATCGCAGTCTCTAATGCGTAACCCCAAAAGGATGTGGGTAACTTTGAGTGTATGAGAAGCGACCGGACCATATCCAATAAGGTCCTATTCCTCCTCTCCGAAACACCGTTAAGTTGTGGTGTAGCAGGAGGAGCTAATTGTGATACTATCCCATTGTCCTTTAAGTAGTCCCTGAATTCGTCAGAGAGATACTCGCCACCTCGATCTGATTGAAGGGCCTTAATTTCTCTCCCTAACTGTTTCTCGACCTCTTGTCTAAACTCTTTGAACTTTTCAAAGGATTCAGACTTGTGTCTAATTAGGTACACGTAACCGTATCGTGAAAAATCATCTGTGAAGGTGATGAAATACACGTGTTGATTTTGTGTCCTAACACTCAGGGGACCACATACATCAGTATGTATTAGGTCAAGTGTGCCCGTACATCTTTCAGGCTTACCGTTAAATGGTCGTTTTGTCATCTTGCCTTGTAGGCAAGGCTCACAAGTGGGAAGATCTTCTACCGTTAGAAAATCCAAAGGACCATCCTTTACCAACCTTGTGATTCGGTCAACACCGATGTGGCCAAGTCGATAATGCCACAGACACGTGGGATTAACTGTATCACGAGCTCTCTTCTTAGGGATTTCAGCCGACGTAGTTTCGGTTATGTTAGTTTCTAGAGAAGGATGTAGAACATAGAGACCGTTCTCCAATTCCCCGTATGCGATGAATCTGTTGTTTCTTTTAACAGTAATCATATTACTAAAGAAGACAGAATAACCATCTGCACACAGTTTTGAGACAGAAAACAAATTTCTCCTTAAATTTTGTACATAAAGACAGTCTTTCAGTACAATTATTCCTTCTCTAAAAATTAATTCCACTGTTCCTATGGCCGCGGATGCAACAGTTGCAGTAGTCCCCAAGAAGAGTGTGACTTCTCCTTCACTCAGCCTTCTGCTTACTTTGAACCCCTGCAGTGAGTTACAAGCATGAGTCAAAGCCCCGGAGTCAATACACCAGGAAGCAGAAGCTACCAACAAATTGGTTTCTATAACACAAGTTTCGAAGTTACCTTTCTTGGATTCCAGGTAGGCAGGACAATTCCTTTTCCAGTGGCCGGTCTTCTTGCAGAAGTGACAGGCATCTGATGCTTTGTCTTTCTTCTCCTTCTTGCTCTTAGTGGCTTTCTTCTGAGGCTTCTTTGCCTTCCTCTTTCTCTTGCCTGTCTTGCCAGCTTCAACAAGCATGGCTACAGGCTCATCCTTTCTAATCAGTTCCTCAGCTCTTTGCAACATATTGCTGAGCTCTTGTAAGCTGACATTCAGCTTGTTCATGTTATAGTTCATGATGAACGGATTAAAGGAATGAGGCAAAGAGTTAAGGATAGCATCTATCTGGGTAGCAAGGTCCAGCCCAGATCCAAGAGCCTCCAGTTCGTTGATGTATCCCATCATCCGAAGACAATGGTCGTGAACTTGTTGACCCTTGGACATTTGTGCGGTCATGAACTGTTTCAAGACCTTTTGTCGAGTAGAACGATTCTGCTCTTCATACATTGTCTTGAGACTATCCAATATGTCTTTAGCAAGTTCGATCTGATAGAACTGCCTCTGTATTGGGTTGTCTAAGGAGGCAATGATGTAACACCGGGCAAGGGAGTTTTTCTCTTCCCATTCTTGATAGTCTCTCCTTCGGGCCTCAAAAGCCCTATCACCCGGACGCTCCGGGGCAGGATTCTTTGCCACTTTGTCCAACTTTTCGGAAGCTAGGACCAGCATAAGGTTCCTGTACCAATCAGCATAGTTTGGGCCCTTCAACTTGTTGTCATCAAGTAGTTTTGCAAAAGATCCATTTGCCATTTTCTGATAAAAGAGCAAACATCAGTCCACAACCTAATTTGATTCATGTTCATTTCATAGATATGGATTTTAATCTACGATCCATTTCCATTTATTCGTCTCTGAGATTTCCCTCCTCTCTCTGTGACGGAGACTACGGGTTGTCTTTGGAAATGTGGGAAATCACATAGGGTGCATGGAGCCAACTGTTTCAGCTGCATAACCCCACCACCTTTCTGTGAAGGATCACATCCACTCATCATATGAGTTTTCCCTTTGGCCTCTGTCAGACAAGGTTCAGAGCCATTTTCAGGTAAACCTTTCTGTCCAGTGAGTGCTTACCCATCATATTCATGAACGCCAAGGTACCGTGAGAGAGTTCCCATTTTCTGGTGAAGCCCCTCCCACATCGGTCTATGACGCCCCTATCATCTTATGAAACACTCAGACAAGCCCAACAGCAAATGGATAGCCCATTTTCTGGTGCGTTTCCTCATTACTGAAGGACCCATCCTCATGCTAATGATGGAAGGCCTTTAGAGAGTTCATCATATGAATCTCCCTATCACACGCACTCATATTAGCTGGAGGGAACAAAATTACGCCCTAGTTTGATTTAGGTCAAACCAAAGTGGCTCCCACTGACTTTCATAAAGCCAGATTTTGGTGGGCCTTAAATCGGCTAGGGTTCCGCACGCAACCTCTTGATGAGGTGTGGGGCCCACCACTGAGGAAAGTCATCCAATGACCCAAAGGGACACCATGGCAATGATGTGCATTCAGCCATGGTGTGCGCAAGAGCCATTGCCGAATGAGCATGGGCCAAGTACTTATGGCCCATGTACGCAGCACATCACACATCCATACATCACATGCAGGGATAAATTGATCCAATCAATTAATTATCTATAAGGCCCGTTGGAAGCCCGTTAAAATTCCATAATATTAACCATTAATATTATCTAGGTATATGGGCTGAATTAGGGTTACCCAGTTCGGCCCATATAGCTTTATCCTTTAAAATGGGCTTTTGCAGTTTTAACTATTTAAAACTGGGCCTTTACAGGCTGGGCCGAATTAACCATTTAATTAAATATCAATCCTTAGGCCCATTAGTGGGAAATTAAGGCTGACTTTCAGCCTTGATTAAACCCTAGAATTGGTCCAAACTGTTTTGAACCAATCTTGGTTCGAATGGGTCTAGTGTTTGATCTTTAATTAAATCCTTAATTCAAGAAAATAATCTGAAATTAAATACTGATAAAAGGAAAAACAAGAATCAGTCAAACAGGGTTGTTCGCACAATCCTTCCTGCAAAACAGAGGTTAGATCATAGAATGCAGTTTCACAAACTGTAAATCGCAGATAGCATTTCTCTTATCTGCGAAATCTCCTTCTCTGCGCCGCCATCTTCGATCCAAAATAAAATAAATAGAAATCCTATTTCTATTAATAATTACATCAGATCGAATACCTATACATTGAGTCTAGAAAATAAAAAAAATTATTTACAGACCCAAAATAAATCAAGAATTGCAAAGTCGCAGGTTCCCTACGCAAACCAAGAATTCGATCTCCTCTTGTACGAACAGCCCATAAATCAAGAAAATTATAAAGAACAATTCTAAATAATAATCAAATTTATTTAAAATTAATTTCAGATTATTTGCCCAACTGTTTTGGGAACAAATTTCCCAAAACCAAATCTGCGCAAATTGGGTAGAACGCCTTCTCCCTAATTGCGCAGGTTCAGATCTGAAACAGAATGGTTCAAGATTTGAACCTGTGGCTCTGATACCACTGAAGGGTTGAGAGATCCATCACATGGACACCCAAAGATTATGGAATAAGGGGCGAATTTCAAAATTTTTTCTCTCCCTTCAACTAGGAATCACATTCCCTATTTAGAAAATCATATTTTCAAGGATAAATCTTGAACCTTAAACTGAACCAGATCTGAACCAAAAGGAATGGGAGAGAATGATACCTGATATGGAGAAGCAATATCTCCCAACGAAGGTGTTCACGCCCAAGGAAGGATCCAAAGACTGCTACCACTGAAGATGGCGCAGTGCAGGATGGAGCAGAATCAGCAGTGTTCTTCCCCAAGAACTCTGTCCTTCGCAAGAAACAGCAGGATGGAACATGAGTACAGCTTCCTTTTCAATCCTTTCTCAAAGAATTGATGTCAAGATCCAATCTTGACTTCTCCCATAGCTGGAGATCGAACTGGCAAACAGGGCGGCAAGAGCAGGGAGGCGGCAAGAGAGTATTCGCAGGGTGCAGAATTCTCTCTTCTTGATTTCAGCACTAAAGATGATCTGATGTGTTTCTTGGTCTCTCTCTCTAGGCTGCCGCCCCCTCCTTCCTTTTGTTAACTTGAAAAGATCAGCTCCTAATCCCATTAGGAGGTGCTTATCCAAATCATATTTGGATCAGCCTTCTCTTCTAATGATAAGGATAAACCCTTATCTTATCTGCAGATTAGATTAGCTTTATCCTAATCTTATTAGGAGGTTTCTAGATTTGAATCACATTCAGATCTGGACTCTCTGATTGGATACGATTAAGACCCTATCCTAACTGCCAATCCATCTCAGAATTCGCCCCTTTAATTAACTAAATTAATAGCCCAGTTCAAAATGGGCTTTAGGCCCATCAAGCTTATGTGCTCACTTAACCTTCCTAACTGCTGCCCAGTTGGGCTTCCTTGTATGGCGTCGGACCCTAGCATTGATCTACACATCAGCCACATGGGTTCAGCCCAGCCTTTGTTACAAGGCCTGGTCAAATACACTGTTAAAGACAGTGCACCCCCTGAAACCCATCAAATGGGCTCTATGGGTCCAACACTTACCCTAAGTGGTCCCTGGGCCAAGCCACCTTGTAACACCCAGGGACTGTGGGCAGATGCAAGATTAGCCCATCGGGTATTATCCTCAATGGTCTTACACTTAACCTCTCAACCCATAATGATCATACACTGCCCGACAAGAGAGGACCTCTCCCTCGGCTGCAAGGAACAGTGCTGCACTCTCCAATTATATGGATCCCGGGAATTAAAACCCTTTTGCAAACATTTTAGAAACCATAATATATATATACTTTTATATCTCATATAAAATATATTTTGCAAAACAAATTTCAACGGTTGAAATCGGCTGCCGGTAGTCTTGGTTTCCAACAGTGAGAGTGCATCCCCGATCATTACCTTTGTCCGACAAAGGGGCTGACCCTGTCACTATGATCACCCACTCAGATGAATTCTCAGATTGTCCCAACATACCCAGGTTTTGACCCCCACTAAGGATCTCACTGATTGATACATCAAAGATAGCCCGATCCGACACCTAGTGCAGTATCATAATCGAGTCTAGGGGTCGGGTGTAACTTTCCAGTTTTGCCCATCAATCTCCAAGGTCCAGGGCAATACTGGAAATCTGGTCCAGTTCAAAGATTTAATTAATCCCACACTGTATGTGCCTAGGGTCTCACCCCGGTAGCTGAGACAAGCCACCCCAACCGACTTGGTGGCACCACAGTGTCAGCCTTGTCAGGTCTCCCTAGACCGACCCACTGGCTGTGAACATTCAAAACTAACACGAGTCTCAATAAGTGTCCAGTTTAAGGGTAATACACAGAAACTTACCAAGGGAACATGAATCAAATATGTACTTTTAATCATTTACAATAAACTCATAAATTACATCAATTTTGATTGAAGCTAAGGGCATACAAAACTGTCTAACACATTTTAGCATGAAAAGCCTTTGTCTTTTCCTTGTAAATTCTTGCAGTCTCATAGGCATCATTCCGAATCTCCTCTAACTCTTGTAGTTGCAACTTCCGATGTTCTCCCCTTTCATCCATCATGGGTGGGTCCAAATCTGGAATAGGGGCTTGCAAAACAGAGGCTAAAGGTCTCCTGTGGAAATTGGCAACACAATATAAGGAGCGTTACCTGACTATTGTAACTCTGGAGAATCATTCAATGCTGCAACAGTCTCCTACAAATTAGAACTCAAGGTTAACTCCTCTTTCTCAGGATGCTTACTAATGGAAATTTCCTTTCCATATTTCCCATCAAATTCAAAAACTTCCTGTGCTAGAGAATCAATCATATCTATAAAATAAACATGATTATCATCACTAGGAAATCTCATGGCATCATAAATATTAAACTTAACAATTTTACCATCAAATTCTAGGGCGAGTGTTCCACTATGAGCATCTATCTTAGTCTTGGATGTCTTTAAGAATGGTCTCCCTAGTAGAATAGGAGTGGTTTGATTACTATTATCCATATCAAGCACATAGAAATCAGTAGGGAAAACCAAATCATTAATTTTCACAAGAACATCCTCAACTACACCCTTAGGATAGGCATTAGATCTATCAACTAATTGAATCACAACACCAGTTTTATTCATAGGTCCAAGTTTCAAAGTAGCATATATAGAATATGACATGGCATTGATAGAAACTCCTAAGTCTAACATGGCTTTCTCAATTCTATTGTTACCTATTGTGCAAGGGATAGTGAACATACCTGGATCTTTGCACTTTGCAGGGAGTTTTCTTTGAATAACTGCAGAAACATTCTCCCCTACTCTCACCTTCTCATATCCTTTCAGTTTCTGTTTCCTCTTATGTGTACACAATTCTTTTTGAAATTTAGCATAATGACGTACTTGTTTAATAGCATCTAATAGGGGAATATTTACCTTGCATCTACAAAAAGTTTCATAAAAATCTTTAAACTGCTCATCTTTTCTAAATTCTGCCAAAGCATGAGGAAAAGTAGGCACCGGTTTATAATTAGAAAGAGGTGGAAATTTACACTTGTGTACTTCATTGTCATTGGGAATGATGTCTTTCTCCTTTTCTTGCTTTGATGATGCAGGGGCTGCCTTTGCTGGAGTCTCAACCTCCTTACCACTTCTCAAAACGATTGCACTTACATTTTCCTTTGGATTCACAACCGTTTGAGAGGGTAATTTCCCCGAACTCTATGCCTCTAACCGACTAATTGTGGTTGCCATCTGGCCCATCTGATTGTCCAAATGTTGGATATTGGCCCTCGTCTCCTGCTGAAATTGCAAAGTGTTAGTGGCAAGAGATTTAACAATATCCTTTAAAGGCATACCAGAATTGGAAGTTTGGGCTGGTTATTGTCTAGGGGTTGCGGCTGATATTGCTAGAAAGTCGGGCGGTTTTATGGGTTCCCATAGCTGAGATTGGGATGATCCCTCCATCCCAGATTATATATGCTCAAATAGGGATCATACTTTCTTTGCGATTGCCCTAGAAAACCACCTGCCACATTCACTTACTCAATGGGCTCTTCTTGAAGTGTTGGGCACATATCGGTTGGATGCCCTACTATCGAACAAATCCCACAAGCCTTCACCGTTTGCATATTACCTGCAGCCATTTGACGAACAAGGGAAGTTAGACTCGCAATTTGTTGTTCAAGGGAAGAGAGATTTACCTCATTAACACGCTTTGATGGAGGGTCAAGCCTAGAGCCGAATTGTTGAGAATTTGCCACCATATTTGCAATCAAGTTTCTCGCAGCCTCGGGAGTTTTGTCCAAAGCTCCTCCACTAGAAGCATCAATCATGCTCCTATCAGTGGGTTGGAGACCCTCATAGAAATACTAGATGAGTAGCTGCTCGCTGAATTGATGATGGGGGCAGCTTGCACATAATTTCTTGAAACGTTCCTAGTATTCATGTAAGGACTTCCCGTTGTACTGCCTTACACCACAAATTTCTTTTCTAATATTGGTCATCCTTGAAGCTGGGAAATATTTCTCCAAAAATAGCCTCTTCATCTCATTCCATGTGGTAATACTCCTGGAGGGTAGATAATAGAGCCAATCCTTAGCCGAATCCTTCAAAGAAAACGGAAAGGCTCTTAATTTAATTTGTTCTTCAGTCACCCCCGTGGGTTTCATACTCGTGCATATCACATGAAGCTCCTTCAAATGCTTGTGAGGATCCTCACTTGCAAGACCATGAAAAGTGAGCAAGAGATGTACCGGTCCAGATTTTAATTCAAAAGGAGCATTAGCATCTAAAGTTGGTAAGGTTATGCATAAGGGTTGTTGATTCAAATTAGGTGCAACAAGCTCTTTCAAAGTTCGGTTTTCAGCCATGATTTCCTCCTCTCTCAAATCAGAACTGCTAATAGATAGGGAATCAAAAGCTAGATCGTTCTCTTCAGAATGACTCTGAGCTTCTCTCCTTAACCTATGCAAAGTTCCCTCTATTTTTGGATCGTACCACAAATCACTTTGCTTAGAAAATTGAGTTACAAGCATAAATCAAGGAAACCCTAATAAACCATGAACGACATATCATAAAAAAATCTAGAGTGATGAAAATAAATAAATAAATAAATAAGACAAAATATTCTACGCTAAAACACAAACAATCAAAGTGATCTCTATTTTTTTTTCAAAAGCTTCAAGAACGAAACAATGATCTCACAATAAGCACAAAAACCGATTAGAAAAACTCCCTGGCAACGGCGCCAAAATTTGGCATGCTGTCATAGGCACCCAAAAATAAAACCTATACTCCTAAAACAAATGCAGTAGTGTGAGTAAGGATCATTCCCACAAAGAGTATCTAGCCTAGTTTTTGTGTTGCGTGAACAAAGATGGAGGGGGGTTTGTATGTAATGAAAACCAGAATTAGAAAGAAAGAAAGCCAAATGAGGAGCAATGCAAATCAATGTATTAAAATTAATCAAAAGAATGAGTCTTGGTCTAAGTCAACATCCACCATCAGAATTTCGCTACTGGTCATCAATGCAAAGATATATCAATTTAGACTTTAATATTCATCGTAGGAATTATTTTCCTGTATCTCCCTAATCACAGTTAATCAAAAAAAAGCAATCCTCTTAACCCTTACTACTGAACAATCCCTAAACAAGCGTTAAAGATTCCAGCAGTAGCCTTAAGCATTAGAGATCGATGAATCTAAACAACACAAGCACAAGTAGTTGCATTTAATTCAATCGAGTTTTCTTCCTAAGATCTAACAATTTCTGACGCAGCAAATCATTAAACCTTAGTTGCTTCGCGGATTAGAGGGATCAAACAATTACATATGTGATATCTAACGTAGCACTAGATTGCAGCGAATAATAAACTAGTAGGCCTCCTAGCAATCAAACGAAACAATCATAAACATGAACATAGAATAACATTCGATATTCAAAGCATAAATCAAACAATAAAAATCAAATTAGATCTCAAATTTTTGTTGATTCTAAGGCTTTTGTTTCATTCAACCAAGTATAAGAATTCAGCCACGCATGGTCATGGTGAAAACTCGAGAAAAATTAGAGAAGAGAGAAGAGAAGAGAAGAGAATAGAGGTGCGGCAACCCTAAGTCTGATCGTTTTCTTTCTTGTTATTTTAACTATTTAAAATCTGTTTATGTTAAATATTTAGTTATTTAAGTGCTTAAATAATATGTAAAATATTTAAATTTTAAAATGTTAATTATTTATTGAATTTAATTATCCATAAAATCATAATTTATACTATTATTACATAATTTCGTTATTATTTATGTAATATATTAAATTATTATTAGTTTCAATGTTATATTATAATTAATTTTCTACTTTGAAGATTTTTTTAATTTATTACATAATTCTGTTATTTTAACTATTTAAAATATAGTTATGATAAATATTTAAATAACCTATAAAATATTTAAATTTTCTTGTTATTTGAATTTTATTTATTTAAAGCTATTACATATTGTTAAATATTTGAAAAAAAAAATAAATTGATAATCTGAAAAAACATAATTTAATTTGTTAATACATAATTTCGTGATATATTTTTGAACAATATAAAATTATTTTTTGTCTTTTTAATAAATATTTTAAAGTTATTATATAAATTTGTTAGAATATTTCAAAAATTCTTAAATTTTTCAATCCAAACTTTCTTTAGATAGATATAGATAAAAAGTAGGGGAGAGGATAAATAGGAAATTGAGATAACTTAGAAGAGAAACTCTCTACTAAATTAGAGATAATTTTGGAGATAAATAGGATTAGAGATAATTTAGAAGATAAATAGGAATTACAAATAATTTTGGAGAAAGTGGGGGATAGTGGGGGAGGTAGTTTAGGAGAAATTTCAGGAGAAGAGTTTATTTAGGTTTTGGGAAAGTGCATCTCATTGGTTGTTCAAAAATGGCATGGAATAAAAATTAAAAAATTCAAAAAAAGGAGAAAATTTCTTCACTGGCTTATATATATATATATATATATATATATATATATATATATATATATATATACTCACGGGGACCCGTGCGATGCATGGGATTTATTAAATGAAAGATAAATAATGGAAAGGGTGATTTACTAAAATACCCTTATAGTTTCATGGATTTACTAAAACCTAATTAGCATTTTACTAAAACACCACTTATAATTTGCTGACCTTTTGTGAAAATCGATCCACTCAAGTACTGGTTTGGGTCAGTTTTCATAAAAAGTTAGTCAGTTCAAAAGATTTAAACTGAAAAATTAAATTTAATTTTAAATATTACAATGCAATTATTAAAAAAATAAATTTAAAAATTAGATTTATGAAATAAAGCATTTTAGACTAAGAAATATGGAAAATTCCTCTTTTTCATATTAAAATTTATATTTAAAATATAAAATATTAATATATATCCATGGTTAGGTTCATCAATTTTGGTCGGTTTACAAATGGCCAAAGTGAAACCGATCCAACTTGGTTGAATCGAAAAATTCTTGAACCAAAGCAAACCTAAAATACTAGAAAACCGACCAATTTGGGTCGAGTTGATCAGGTTGGTCAGTTTCATAAGTTTGATAATAAACCTAACTGAAATTAATTATTGTTATTTTGTATTATAATAAATTTATTAAAAGTAGTATATAAAATATGAATAATTATTAATTATTTAAAAAGTTGAAAATATAAAAACAATTGTATACTCTTATGTGTTTCTATTAGGGTCATTTACTAGAACACACCTTATAGCTTTATATTTACTTAAACCTACCTTATAGTTTTCATTTTACTAAAACTCCCATATATTTTACAACTTACTTAGTCAACCTTTCATTAAGGATTGTTTGTTTGCCATTAGGCCCATGATTTTTTATTTAAAAAATATACTTAACACTTGTTTATACAGAAAACAAAAGTTGCCAAATATAGCCATTAAAGTGGCTGCCCGTGTCTTATTAAGGGCAAGAATGGTATTTTTATTTCTGTTTTCTTTTGATTAAATTTATTTAAATGAACATTAGTGTCAACACTGTCATTTTTCACTATCATCTAATGGAAGATTGATTAAATCCGTTGCAAATTATAAGTGGTGTTTTAGTAAGATGCCAATTATATAGTAGATTTTAGTAAATCCATGAAACTATAAGGGTGTTTTAGCAAATGACCCTTTCTATTATTTATGTTTTTCCAGATTATCAATTTCAATGTTTTTTTTTCAAATATTTAATAATATCTAATAGCTTTAAATAAATAAAATTCAAATAACAAAAAAGTTTAATTATTTTATAGATTATTTAAATATTTATCATAAGTAGATTTTAAATAGTTATAATAATGGAATTATGTGATAAATTAAAAGATTTCTTCAAAGTAGAAAAATAATTATAACTTAATATAATATATTACAAAATTAATAATGAAATTATGTAATGATAGTATAAATTATGATTTTATAGATAATTTAATTCAATAAATAATTAAAATTTAAATATTTTACATATTATAAAAGTATTTAAATAACAAAATATTTAACATAACTAGATTTTAAATAGTTAAAATAAAGAAATTATGTTAAAAATTAAAAAAAATATGAAAAGTAGAAGGCCGAGGATTTCAGAGGTGTTTTGCGAAACCCGCGGCAGCCCAACTATATAAGGGCATCAGCCCCTAAGACCTAGGTACGCACTATTTGTGCTTAATAGCTCTCTTGCATTCACGTATTAGCTCGCTTACACAACTAGCCACTGACTTAAGCATCGGAGTGACCACCCCGGGTTCTTTGTGCTTTCTCTTCTTCCAGCTCGACTCGCCAGCCAAGCAACAGACGTCCGAGCTGTCATCCAAATAGGAGCTCTAGATCGTGGGCCATCAATTGGCATCGTATGTGGGAACACAACAGGAAAGTCAACCTTTTAGTATCCCTTCAATGGCATCAACCAGTAACACCAGAAAGGGCATCAAGATTACCGTTTCTGGGTGGGCAGGAATAAACTTCCAGTAATCAGGAGTTCCCCACAATATGCATCGGTTAGTTTACTATTCCCCTCACTATCTCGAGGGTTCCAACACTATAGAGTCAGCAGCAGTTCTACACCCAGCCATTGCACACCCCCTACCTCAGGTGAGCACCACCATCTTGGGCACAGAGCCCTTAGTGGTTCTTATGCATTTAGAAGACACTAGCAAGTGCACTAGCTGATCAAGTAATATACTGATGAGTAGAGTATCGTTCCCACAGGGATTAATAAAACAACTACTAGTACTGAATCAACTTTTTGTTATCTGACAATCCGAAAAGTTAAACAAGGAAAAACCTAACTCCTAATTAGCATATTATCTTAAGTGTTCTCGGATCAAACCGCCTCAAATAATGAGAGGAAGTGCTTCACGAAAATATTAGCAGAACCGGTTCAGCGATTATATCATTAAGCTATCCAACCGAAGTTGAATTCAGTCATGGGTTGGCTAATTCCTAATTGCATGAGCAGCCTCTTTCGAGCACAACCCACTCTATCTATGAGCAACAATTCCTATATTTCTATCAAGAATTTAATCACCATAGATGCATTAAGGACAAAGAGTTCAAAGGAAATCAATTCTTGTTGAATGAATGCCAAACGAATCATGCATATTATCTCTAAGATACATTCAATCTATTTTCTTGATCAGCTGATCTAATTACCTAAACCCTTTCTCAAGCAATTCAAGTAATCCAAGAAACAAGAATAATCTGCCAAAACTACTCTTATAATCGAAAACCATAATCAAGAAATCCCAAGACTGAATTAATATCAATTGGATATGCTTAAAATATTAATTACAAATCTGAATTAACATCCATCATGGTTCACATAATAGAAAGAAAGAAAGATTCAACAAAGAAAAACCATTAAGCCCTAATTGAATCTAGGTTACCGAATTCGCAGAATCAAAGAAGAAGACAACTTAGGATTTCTGCATCAATCTTCGATCTCCTCTTCAATTTGCATTCAGTAGCCTTGTGATCCTCCTCCTAGCACTTTCCTCTTCGTTCTTGTGTCAAGGGGTCGAACCCTAATTTTCTCTCTTTCTTTTTCTTTTATACTTTTCTTTTCAGTCTTTTGTTTAGAGTCCTCCTCCTTTTTTATTCTGCTAAAGTCAGCCACCTTTTGAAGCCTCCCATAGGGCTATGGTTGGGCCTCTCTCCTTGGTGGGTCAAAGTCCTCCCCTTGGTGCCATATCACCATGTATTATGTTCTCTTAACTCTAAATTGTCCCAAATTCCCAATTTCCTGAAATTCAGCTCAATTAGTGTAAAAACCATTAAGAATCATCATCTAAACCATATATAAAGCAATAAAAATAATGTGTAGCATGCGCACACATCAGGTTCCTCCTGGGGTTGGGACTCAGCAGTTCGACGAATGATACCAATAGTACCAACAGTACCATTTCTACCAATAGTACTAGTAGCAGTTTCCACCTCTATAGAACCAGAATTAGAATCAAAACATCCCTTCGAGCCGAAATCAAAACCAACAATAGCAGAACGTGCTCCGATCTCCTCCTCGGGGTGCAGGGACATTTTAGGTCCCAGCCCCTCCTCAAGACTAAACCCCACCTCAGGACCAAGCAGCAATTCAGCGCACACTGCCACCTTCCCAAGTGGAAAACCAAAAGAATTGGCCCTAGGACAGCCGCCAGAGAAAGACCGACCAACAACAGCATTCGTGGCGTGAAAATCGTGAGCCTCAAGTCAGCAACGGTTAGCTCGGGGCAAGAGGCATGGACTCACATCGAGACCCCTCGTGACGGCATTTGGGAATGGGAGCGCACTAGAGTTGAGGTGTCGGACAACACCAAAGTGAACAACACTAATAATGAGGCCACGAAGAAGCGGTGTCATCATAGAGCACGCTAAGCATCAGCTAGGAGTAGCCCGTTAGCAACAATGAACAGGTCAAGGAAGGAAGTGAGCTCAATAGCTGCACAGTCGACTCTAGTATTGTTGAGCCAACCCTCCCCACAAGCACCAAAAATTCTTTTGGCCCCAAGGCCACAAGGGTTCAAGACACCAACATTAGAGACGTACAATGGGAAGGGCAATCCCAACGACCATGTCGATGGTTTCTAGTCCTTAATGCTACTCGTCGAAGCCGATGAAGCAAGCCTATGTGTAGCCTTCTCGAAGACTTTCAGAGACATAGCCAGGACGTGGTATAGGAACTTACCCCTGGGAACGATCAAGAGCTGGTCGTAGTTAGTGGACCTGTTCACCGCACATTTTATCACAAGTAAGAAGTGCCTAAAGTCTGTAGTGAGCCTTCTGAATGTGGTTCAGCAAGAGAATGAGTCAATTAGAAGTTACGTCAATAGGTTTAAAACAGAGTGCCTACAAGTCCCTAACCTCGACCCCACTATGCAGCTCACTACGACTTAGAAGGGAGTCTGTCATGTTGAGTTCTCATGGAATCTCGGATTCAACCCTCCAAAAACAATGAAGAAGTTCCTCAAGGATGCTGGTAAGTTCATCCAGATAGAAGAAGCCCATGGGTCCCAATTGGAGCTCCAACAAGGTGAGAAGAGAAAAAGAGAAGATGAAGGCACCAGTAGCAGCAAGCATCGGAATCAAAAGAGTAAGTCGTCGAAGCGAAACAAGTCTCCACACAGGTGGAGCAAGTCACCAAGGAAATCTCCAACTCGAGGTTCTAGGTCAGGTCAGCAATCTTGGACCCCTCCAATCCAAAGGTCTACCTACACCCCCTCAATGCAAAATGGGGTGAGATTTCGATGGCAATCAAGGATATCGACTACGTCAAGTGGTCTCCCATGATGCCAGGAGACCCGGCAATGAGAAACTTGAATGTCTACTGCCATTTCCACCGTGACATCGGACATAGCATGGAAGGTTGCCGAAATCTCAAGGATGACATCAGACATAACATGGAAGTTTATCAAGCATGAGGACAGGGAAGCGGCAGACCAACAGGCCGACCAACGAAAAGAAACCCCTAAACTGAGCAGGAGGTGTTAGATAGTGTATGCACTTAGCACCAATCAAATTGATGTACATTATGTCATTTATTGTAAATGAATAAAGTGCATAATTGATTCATGTGATTTGATGTGTTTCTATGCAATACCCTTAAAATGGACACATATGAGACTCGTGTTAGTTTAGAATCTTCATAGCCGTTGGATAGACCTAGGAATATTTATTCTGCCAAGGCTAACATTAATGTCGCCAAGTTGGCTGTGATGGCATGTCTCAGTTGCCAGGGTGAGACCTAAGGTACATGTAGTATGAGATTTCTTGAAACCCTAAACAGGACCAAATTCTAGTATTGCCCTAGACTCGATTATGGTACTGCACTAGGTGTCAGATTGGGTTATCTTTGATATGTCAATCAATAAGATCCTTAGAGGGGGTCAAAACCTAGGTATGTTGGGGCAGTCTGAGAATTCATCTGAGTGGGTGATCATAGTGATAGGATCAGCCCCTTTGTCGAACAAAGTGAATGATCGGGGATGCACTCTCTCTGATGGAAACCTAAACTATCGATAGTTGATTTCAAATTATACATATATATATATATATATATATATATATATATATATATATTATGGTTTCAAAATATTTGCAAAAGGTTTTAATTCCTGGGATTCATGTGAGTAGAGAGTGTTGTTCTTTGCAGCCGAGGGAGAGGTCCTCTCTTGTCGGGCAGTGTTTAATCATTATGGGCTGAGAGGTTAAGTGTAAGACCATTGAGGGTAATACTTGATGGGCAATCTTGTATCTGCCCATAGTCCTTGGGTTTTCATAAGGTGGTTGGACCCAATGACCATTTAGTGTAAATGTTGGGCCCATTAAGAGCCCATGGTGATGGACTTAGGGGTTCACTGTCTCCAATAGTGAATTCGGCCAGGCCTTGTAACAAAGGTTGGGCTAAACCCTTGTATTTGATGTGTAAATCAATATTTAGGTCCCACGCCATACAAAAAGAGCCAACTGGGTAGCAAGTTAAGAGGTTAAGTGAGCACATAAGCTTAATGGGCATAAAGCCTAATTCGAACTAGGCTTAAGTTAGTTAATTAAAAGAAGGCAATATGGATTAATAATCTAATTAGGATTAGTTGAAGGATAAGATAAGTCTTATCCATTCAAGAGTCCATATTCAAATATCATATTTGGATTAAGGAACTCTCTCCTAATTTGATTAGGAGGTTGATCCTGAGAAGGCTATAAATAAGGGGGGCGAATTCCTCAGTTACAAAAAACACAACAATCTGTAGAGTTCTTCCTTGTTCTTTCCGCCCCTACTTATTATTTCGATCTCCACTTGTAGGAGGGATCAAGAATTGTTCTTGATATTGCTTCTTTGTAGAAGAAGCAATCTGAAATCGTGCTCAACAGTCCTCTACTCCATTCTTGTTGAAGAATTCGGTTCTTGCTGAGGAGTCGTCCTACTGATCATGTTTCACTACACACTGTGTCATCTTCAGTGGAAGCAGGTTTTGGTTTTCTCCTTGGGCGTGAACACTTTCATTGGGAGTTATTGCTACTTCGTATCAGGTATATCCCTCTCCTCCCTTTTGGTTTCAAATCTAGTCCGGTTTTAGTTCAAGATTGATCCTTGAAAATGCAGATTTCTAAAATAGGGAATGCAATTCCCAGATGAGAAAGAGAAATTTTTTAAATTTCACCTAGCCTTCCTACACGGTTCAGCCATCCATATGATGGATCTCTCATCCCTTCAGTGGTATCAGAGCTAGGTTCAAATCTTGAACCGAATTAAACCATATCTGAATCTGCGCAAATGGAAAGAAGGTGTTCTACCCGATTTGCACAGTTAGCATTTTTTTCTAGGAAATCGGTTCCCAGTTTTGGGCAATTGATCTGAAATTAAATCTTTTATTTTCTGTAGTATATTTAGAACTATTCTATTTATATTTCTTGAAGTTTTGGTTGTTCATATGGGGGAGATCAATTTCTTTTATTGGCACAAGAAATCTGCGCACCTGCTGATTTATTCAATTCATTCTTGATTTGTAAATAATTTTTTTATTATTTAGACGAGATGTATAGGATTTGATTCAAGTGTAATATTAATAGAAATAGATAGGTTTTTACTATTTTAATTCATGGAAGACGAAGCCGGTCTGCATGGAGGAGAAGACTTGTGCAGATAAGAAATTTGCGATCTGCGAATTGCAGTAATGGAAACTGTAGTCTGCAAACTAATTTCTTGTTTTGCAGGGTTGCAGACTTACAAACAGCCCCCTTTTTTGTTTGATCACTGATTCTTGAATGTCATTTATCAGTTATTTAATTTCAGATCATCTTCTTGAATTGTATCTTGAATTAAACATCAAACCCTAGACCCATTCAAACCAGATTGGACCAAACTGGTTGGACCGAATCTATGGTTCGATGGGGGCTGTTTTCAGTCCTGAAATTTTCTTCATGGGCCGGGGGATTGATGGTTAATAGCAAGATGCAATTCGGCCCACATCTGTAAAACCCAGTTTTAATTTGTTAAAACTACTTTAGCCTAATTCAACATAAATGCTACATGGGTTGAATTGCTCTTTGCAGTTCAGCCCATATACCTAGATAATATTAATTGGTAATATTATGAAACTAAATGGGCTTTATTTATGGGTTTTATAGTTATTTAATTGATTGGATCAATTATGGATTTCATGCATGTGATGTATGGATGTGTGATGTGCTACGTCCATGGGCCATAAGCACTTGGAGCCACTTTGGTTTGACCTAAACAAAACTAGGGCGTAATTATCCATTCCCTCCTAAAAAATGTAAGTGCATGTGATAGATTCATATAATGAACTCTATAAAGGCCTTCCATCATTAGCATGAAGGTGGGTCATTCAGTAATGAGGAGATGCACTATAAAATAGGAGCACCATAGATCGATGTGGGAGGTGCCTATCCTAAAATGGAAGACTCTCTCACGGTACCTTGGCATTCACGAATATGATGGATAAGAACTTACTGGACAGAAAGGTTTAACCAAATGGAAAGCTCATTAGATCAGTGGATGTGATCCTTCATAGAAGGTGGTGGGGTTATGCAGCTGAAATAGTTGGCTCCATGCACTGTATGTGGTTTTCCACATTTCTAGAGGCATAATTCACAGTCTCTATCACTAAGGTAGGAGGGAAATCTCAAAGATGAACAAATAGAAATGGAACATAGATTAAAAGTCATGTCTATGTAGTAAATATGAATCAATTTAGGTTGTGGACCGATAACTTGCCTTGCCTTTTGTTAGAAATGGCAAATGGACAATTCGCCAAGCTGTTGGACGATAACAAACTTAAGGGCCCAAATTATGATGACTAGTACCATAACTTTATGATGGTATTAATGTCCGAGAAATTGGACAAGGTTGCTAAGAACCCTGCTCTGGATCGTCTGGGTGATAGGGCTTCTAAGGCATGTAGGAAGGAGTATCTAGAATGGGAAGATAAGAATTCTCTTGCCTGGTGCTACATCATAGCCTCCCTCGACAATTCGATACAGAGACAATTCAATTAGATCAAAGTGTCAAAGGATATTCTGGATAGTCTGAGGACAATGTATGAAGAATAGAATCGTTCTACTCGTCAAAAGGTCTTGAAACTATTCATGACCGCAAAAATGACCGAGAGCCAAATGGTTCAAGACCATTGTCTCAAGATGATGGGTTACATTAATGAACTAGATGCACTCAGGTCAAGGCTAAATCATGTCACCAAGGTTGATGCCATCCTAAATTCCTTGCCTCTCTCATTCAATCAATTTATCATGAATTACAACATGAATAAGTTAAATGTTAGCCTTTAGAAACTCATCAATATGTTGCAGAGGGCTGAAGAACTGATCAAGAACCAATAGCCATGCTTGTTGAAGGTGGAAATTTGGGTAAAAAGAAGAAGAGGGCAAAGAAAAATCCTTAGAAGAAGACTAGCAAACTGAAAAAGCAAAAGAATGAAAAAGCATCGAATGCCTGTCACTTTTGCAAACAAACCAGCCATTGGAAGAGGAATTGTCCTCAATATCTAGAGACTAAGAAGCAAGTTAATTTTGAATCTTTTATCATAGAGACCAATTTGTTGGTCATTTCTGCTTCTTGGTGTATTGACACCAGGGCTTCAACTCATGTGTTTAACTCACTGCAGGGGTTAAAAGACTAAGTGATGAAGAAGTGACACTCTGCTTGGGGACTTCTGCAACAATTGCAGCTACAACCATAGGAACTGTAGAACTTGTTTTCAGAGAATGAACAATTGTACTTAAAGATTGTCTTTTCGTACATAATTTAAGAAGAAATTTGATTTATGTCTCAAAATTGTGTTTGGATAGTTATTCTATCTTATTTAGTAATGTGATTATTATTAAATGGAAGAACAAATTCCTTGCATACGCAGAACTTGAGAACGGTCGAAATTATGTCAAAAATAATCCCCAAGAAGAGAACTCGTGATACAATTAATCCCACGTGCCTATGGCATTACCGACTTGGCCACATCAACATACATCATATCACAAAGTTGGTAAAGGATGGGCCTTTGGATTTCTAACTGTAAAAGATCTTCCAACCTATGAACCTTGCCTTCAAGGTAAGATGACGAAGCGGCCATTTATGGGAAAGCCTGAAAGATCTACAGGCACACTTGACCTGATACAAACAAATGTATGTGGTCCCCTGAATGTTAGGATACATAACCAACATGTTTATTTCATAACCTTTACCGATGACTATTCTCGATATGGTTACATGTACCTAATGAGACATAAGTTTGAATCCTTTAAAAAGTTCAAAGAGTTCAAACAACAAGTCGAGAAATAGTTAGGGAGAAAAATTAAGACCCTTCGATCAGATCAAGGCGGCGAGTATCTCTCTAACAAATTCAGATACTACTTAAAGGAAAATGGGATTGTATCACAACTAGCTCCTCATGCTACACCACAATTAAATGATGTGTTAGAGAGGAGAAATCGGGCTCTATTAGATATGGTCCAATCACTTCTCGTCCACTCAGAGTTACATACATCCTTTTGGGGTTTCACATTTGAGACTACAATGTACGTATTGAACCGGGTTCCAATCAAATCCATTCCTAAGACTTCATATGAGCTATGGACTGGTAAGAAACCAAGTGTAAGACACTTGAAGATTTGGGGTTGTCCAGCACATGTTAAAAGAACTAGTACTAACAAATTGGAATATAAGACCAATTGTTGCCTATTTGTAGGTTACCCCAAAGGCTCTATAGGTTACTTGTTCTATGATCCAAAAGAGAAAAAAATGTTTTGCAGTCGAAATGCCCACTTCCTAGAGAAAGATTACATCCTGGATAATCATCATCAGGAAGTTGTTCTTGATAAGGAAAGCCCATGGATAGTAGGAGATATCCCATCACCTACAGAAAATAACCAACCTAAAATATTTACCCGGGTTTGCAGGCCTCCAATTCATTATGGCTATGACCAAGAAAGTTACTTGGTGAAAGCCACAACCAGTGAGAAGGATCCCATAACTTAATCGAAAGCTATGTTGGACATAGATTCCTTGAAGTGGGTAGATGCCATGAGAGTTGAGATGGACATAATGGAGACCAATAGAGTCTGGACTCTAGTAGATCCAACCCCAGGGGTAAAGGTAATTGGTTGCAAATGGATCTATGAGAGGAAAAAGGGCCCCGATGGTAAACTTGAGACCTACAAGGCTCATCTTGTGGTGAAAGGGTACACTCAAAAAGAGGGAATCGATTATGAGGAAACATTTTCTCCTGGGGCCATGCTTAAATCCATTAAGATCCTACTAGCTGTAGCAGCATACCATGAGTACGAGATTTGGAAAACGGATGTCAAAACCGTGTTTCTGAATGAATCTTACTGAAAACATCTATATGTAGCAACCACAAGGTTTCATAGTTGTAGGTCAGGAACACATGGTATATAAACTCAACCGATCCATATATGGACTTAAGCAAGCTTCTAGGGGTTGGAACATTCAGTTTGACTCTACCGTCAAACAATTTGACTTTGAGCAAAATCTGGATGAACCCTGTGTTTACAAAAAGACAGTGGGAGATAAGGTTACGTTCTTGGTTCTGTATGTAAATGGCATTCTACTCATTGGGAATGATGTAGGAATGTTAACTATGGTGAAAGTATGGCTTTCACAGCAATCCCCCATGAAAGATCTTGGAGAAGCTTCCTACATACTAGGTCTTTGACTCTATAGAAATAAATCGAAAAGGACAATAGAATTATCCCAGTTTGCTTACATTGATAAGAATGTCAAAAGATACAGCGTGGAGAACTCCAAGAAAGGAAATGTTCCTTTCAGACACGGAATCACTCTCTCCAAGGGTATGTTTCCCAAGACTCCCGAAGAGATTGAGGGCATGAAAGAGATTCCCTATGCCTCAGTTGTAGGGAGCATCATGTATTCCATGTTGTGGACTCGTCCTGACATTGCTCAGGCATTGAGTACGGTAAGAAGATAACAATCTAACTCAAGGCAGGAGCATTGGATAGCTGTGTAACACAAACTAAAATGCCTTCAAAGGACAAAAAGAGTTTTGCTTGATATTCGACTATAGTTTACTACAGATCATCGGGTATGTTGATACCGACTTCCAATCAAACCAACATGATAGAATGCATACATCTGGTTACATCTTTGCGATGGCATCCTAAGTAGTAAAAATGGCAGATTCTACAACCCAAGCCGAACACATTGTTGTAAGTGAGGTTTCCTAATGAATGGAGGTATTCATTATAGAGTTTGGAATTTAGCACATCACCCATTCCACTATTGTGTGACAACACTAGATTTATGGGAGATTGATGTTAAAATGTAGCATCAGCGGAGAATGTGGTAGACCCATTGACTAAGCCACTAACACAGAAAATGTTTGAGAAACACATGGAAAGTCTGAAACTCCGGCTTGTACCCGATTGAACCTAAGTGTAAGTGGGAGTTGTTAGACAATGTATGCCCTTAGTGTTAGACAGTTTTGTATGCCCTTAGCTTCAATCGGATTTGATGTACTTTTGTAATTTAGTGGAAATAAATTAAAGCACATGTTTGATTCATGTTGTTTGGTATAATTCTGTGTAAGACCCTAAAACTTGACACTTATAGAAACTTGTGTTAGTTTTAAATGTTCACAGCTATTGGACAAGTCTGGGGAGATTTATCCTGCCAACGTTGATACTGGTGTGCCACCAAGTGTTGGAAGGCTTGTTTCGGCCATCAAGATAAGACCCAAGGCACATGCAGTATGGGATTGCTTGAACCCTTGAACCAGACCAGATTTCTATTATTGCCCTAAACCTTGGAGACAGATGGACAAAACTAGAAAGTTACACCTAACCCCTAGACTCGATTATGACACATCACTAGGTGTCGGATCGGGCTGTCTTTGATGTGTCAATCAGTGAGATCCTTAGTGGGGGTCAAAACCTGGACATGTTGGGGTAATCTGAGAATTCATTTGAGTGAGTGGTCATAGTGACATGATCAGCTCCTTTGTCGGACAATGGTAATGATCGGTGATGCACTCTCTCTGATGGAAACCAAACTGCCGGCAGTTGATTTCAATCATTGGAATTTTGTTTTGCAAGATAAGATATATATATATATATGTATATATATATGTATGTATGTACAGTTTCAAAAGATTTGCAAAAGGTTTTAATTCCCAAGATCCATGTGAGTAGAGAGTGCGGCACTGTTCCTTGCAGCCGAGAGAGAGGTCTTCTCTTGTCGGGCAGTGCTTGATCATTAAGGGCTGAGAGGTTAAGTGTAAGACCATTTAGGATAATACCTGATGGATAATCTTGCACCTGTCCACAGTCCCTGGGTTTTTATAAGATGGCTTGGCCCAGGGACCACTTAATGTAAGTGTTGGGCCCATAGGGTCCATGTGATGGGCTCAAGGGGGTCACTGAGCCTTTCAGTGAATTCGGCTGGGCCTTGTAATAAAGGCTGGGCCGAACCCATGTGACTGGTGTGTAGATCAATGCTTGGGTCCCACGCCATACAAAGAAGCCCAACTGGGCAGCAGGTTGGAAACTAGTTAAACACTAAACACTTAATGGGCCAAAAGCCCATTTGGAACTGTGCTGATATGATCACCGGTTCATAGGGCGAATCTGAGATTAATGTTAGTAAAAGGACTAGGTCTTTGATCTTATCCACTCTAAGAGACCAAATTCAAATTAGATTTGAATCTGGTAACCTCCTGATAAGATCAGGAGTTAACTAACTTAATCTGCAGATAAGATTAAGATTAACCTCTATCCAAATACTGATTTGGATTGGGATAACTCCCAAAATATTGGGAGGTTTCTTAATCAAGAAGAAAGAGGAGAAAACCCTAGCAGAAATATCAGATTTCGAACAAGGGGGTTGGAGTAAGCAAGACACACATCCTGCAATCTGAGATTTTGATCTCTCACAGACTCCAGAGAGAAGAGACAATTCTGCCCTCTTCGTCCCTGGACTTCTCCTCCTTTAGCCGCCACCACTACCTGTGGGAAGATTGGATCTTTGCAGCAATAGGAAATCAAGAAAGCAGTTCTTGACAATAGTCTTGCAAGAAAGACACTAGGATTCGGTGTTCAAGGTTTCCAGAGGGTTCTTGTGAAGAATCCAGTGTGTAGGACGCAACCTACTGGTTCCGTTCCATCCACAGTTGTGTCATCTTCAGCAGGAGCGGATCTTGGTCACTTCTTTGGGCGTGAACACCAACTTTGGGAGATATTATTTCTCCGGATCAGGTATAATCCTTCCTGTTTCCTTTTGGTTCAGATCTGGTTTGTTTATAGTTCAAGTAGGATCCTTGAATAATGTATTCTAAATTTAGGGAATATGTTTCCCAGTTGGAAGAAGGTACGAATTTTTTTTTGAAATTCGCTCCCATTCCGCACCTTTCTTGGCGTCCATTAGATGGATCCTACCATTCTTTCAGTGGTATCAGAGCCAAAAGTTCAAATCTTGAACCAAAAGAAAATCAGATCTGACCCTGCGCAGATGAACAGAAAATGTTCTGCCAAGATCTGCGCAGATTGCTTTCCTTTTTTTCAAGAAATGGTTTCTTGTTAAGGGCGTTTGATCTGAAATTATTTTTGTTAAATCCAAAAATTTATTTAGAATTGTTCTTTATTTATTTTTGATTTAATGGACTGTTCGAACCAGGAGATCGCAGTGCAGTTTTGGCGCAGATAGTCTACGCACCCTTTTTTCTTCCTTTTATTATTATTCGATTTGTAAATAATTTTTTTTTATTTTTCTAGACTGAATGTATAGGATTTGATCAAGAATGTAATTAATTAATAGAAATATGATTTCTGTTTTTTATTTATTTTCTTGATTAAAGAAGAAGGAAGAAGATGGCGGCGCTGGAGATTTGCAGATGGAGAAATCGCATACTGTGATTTACAGTTTATGAAACTGTAACTTTCGTGATTAACCTCTGTTTTGCAGGTGGTATGAACAGTCCATATTTTTTATTTGTTATTGTCTAAAATCAAAAATTATTAATTTCATATCTCTCTTGAATTAATTCTTGAATTGAAAATCAGTTTTGGACCTTTTTCGGACTAGATTGGACCAAAATTGTTTGGGCCGAATCTGAGATTCGAAGGGGGCTGTTTTTCAGTCCATATTTCTCACACTGATTATTCCAAATCTGATGTTCAATTACAGGGATTAATTTGGCCTACCTGTAAAGCCCAGTTTTAAAGGGTTAAAACTGCAAAAGCCCATTGTTGTGAGAAAAGCTGTATGGGCTGAATTGCTGACTGCAATTCAGCCCATACACCTAGTAAACATTAATTGTTAATGCTTTAAGTTTTAAATGGGCCATTCAATGGGCTTTACAGTAGTTAATTGATTGGATCAATTCTTCCTTTACATGTGATGTTTGGATGTATGATGTGCTGCGACCATGGGCCATAAGCACTTGGCCCATGTTAACTCGTTAGTGGCTCTTGCGCACACCATGGCTGAATGCACATCATTGCCATGGTGTCCCTTAAGGTCATTGGATGACCCCTCTCTGCTTGGTGGGCCCCACAACCCTGAAAAGGGATGCATACGGAACCCCTAGCCGATTGAGGCCCACCAAAAATCTGGCTTTATGAAAGTCAGTGGGAGCCACTTTGGTTTGACCTAAATTAGAACTAGGGCATAATTTTGTTCCCTCCAAGTAAATATGAGTGCGTGTGATAGGGAGATCTATTTGATGGACTCTCTAAAGGCCTTCCATCATTAGCACAATGATGGGTCCATCAGTAATGAGGAAACACACCATAAAATTGGGCTATCCATTTGCTGTTGGATCTGTTAGAGTGTTTCATTAGATGATAGGGGCGTCATAGACCGATGTGGGAGGGGCTTCACCAGAAAATGGGAACTCTCTCATGGTACCTTGGTGTAACCTGAATATGATGGGTGTGCACTCACTGGATAGAAAGGTTTACCTGAAAATGGCTCTGAACCTTGTCTAACAGAGGCCAAAGGGAAACGCATCTGATGAGTGGATATGATCCGTCACAGAAAAGTGGTGGGGTTATGCAGCTGAAACAGTTGGCTTCACGCACCCTATGTGATTTCCCATATTTCTAGAGATTCCGTCATCTCCGTCACTGAGAAGGGAGGGAAAATCTCAGAGATGAATAAATGGGAATGGAACATAGATTAAAAACCATATCTATGTAGGTAACATGAATCAAACTAAGGTTGTGGACTAACGTTTTTGTTGTTTTATCAGAAAATGGCAAACAGTCAATTTGCAAATCTTCTAGATGATAACAAGCTTAAGGGCCCAAACTATGCCGATTGGTACAGAAATCTTATGCTGGTCCTAACTTCTGAAAAGTTAGATAAGGTGGTGAAAAATCCTGCCCCGGAACGTCCGGTTGATAGGGCTTCTGAAGCCCGTAGGAGGGACTACCAAGATTGGGAGGATAAGAACTCCCTAGCCCGCTGCTTTGTCATTGTCTCATTAGACAACTCAATACAGAGGTAGTTCGATAAGAACAATGTATGAAGAGCAGAACCGTTCTACTCGACAGAAGGTCTTGAAATTGTTCATGAGCGCGCAGATGTCCAAAGGGCAGAAAGTTCATGACCATTGTCTTCGGATGATGGGATACATTAATGAACTTGAAGCTCTTGAATCCGGGCTAGATCTTGAAACATAAGTGGATGCCATCCTGAATTCTTTGCCCTCTTCCTTCAATGCGTTCACTATGAACTACAACATGAATAAGCTGAATGTCAGCGTCCAGGAACTCAGCAATATGTTGTAGAGGGCCGAGGATCTTTTAAAGAAGGATGAGCCTGTGGTTATGCTTGCTGAAGCTAACAGATCGGGCAAGAAAAAGAGAAAGGCAAAGAAGCCCTATAAGAAAGCTGCCAAACCCAAGAAGCAGAAGAAGAACAAGGCATCGGATGTCTGTCACTTCTACAAACAGACCGGCCACTGGAAGAGAAACTGTCCTGCCTACCTAGAATCTAAGAAAGGTAACATTGAAACTTGTGTCATAGAAACTAATATGTTAGTTACTTATGTGTCTTGGTGTGTTGACTCTGGGGCTTCAACTCATGCGTGTAACTCACTGCAGGGGTTCAAAGTTAGCAGAAGATTGAGTGATGGTGAGGTGACACTATTCTTGGGAACGACTGCAAGTGTTGCAGCTGCGGCGATAGGAACCGTAGAATTAGTTTTTAGAGAAGGAGTCCTTGTACTTAAAGATTCTCTTTATGTACAGAACTTGAGAAGAAATTTAATTTTTGTTTCTAAACTGTGTGCTGATGGATATACTATTTATTTTAGTAATATGATTACTGTTAAACGGAATAACAAATTCATCGCATGCGGGGAACTAGAGAATGGTCTCTATGTTCTACATCCTGCTCTAGAAACTAACCTAACCGAAACTACGTCAGTCAAAAATCCCAAGAAAAGGAATCGTGATACAGTTAATCCCACGTGCCTCTGGCATTACCGACTTGGCCATATCGGTATTGACCGAATCACAAGACTGGTAAACGATGGTCCTTTGGATTTTCTAACCGTAGAAAATCTTCCCACTTGTGAGTCTTGCCTTCAAGGTAAGATGACTAAGCGGCCATTTGACGGTAAGCCTGAAAGATCTGGAGGCACACTTGACCTAATACATACTGATGTATGTGGTCCCCTGAGTGTTAGGACACGGAATCAACACGTGTACTTCATCACCTTTACAGATGATTTTTCACGATATGGTTATGTGTACCTAATGAGACACAAATCTGAATCAGAGAGTTCAGACAGGAAGTCGAGAAACAGTTAGGGAGAGAAATTAAGGCCCTTTGATCGGATCGAGGTGGCGAGTATCTCTCTAACGAATTCAGGGACTACTTAAAGGACAATGGGATAATGTCACAACTAGCTCCTCTTGCTACACCACAACTCAATGGTGTTTCAGAGAGGAGGAATAGGACCTTGTTGGACATGGTCCGGTCACTTCTCGTACGCTCAGAATTTATCCACATCCTTTTGGGGATATGCATTAGAGACTGCTATCTATGTGCTGAATCGGGTTCCAACCAAATCAGTTCCGAAAACTCCATATGAACTATGGACCGGAAGGAAGCCAAGTGTAAGACACTTGAAGATTTGGGGTTGTCCTACACACGTTAGAAGAACAAGTGCGGACAAGTTGGAATCCAAAACCAGTCGTTGCCTATTTATAGGCTACCCAAAGGATTCAGTGGGTTATCTATTCTATGACCCAAGTGAGCAGAAAGTGTTCTGCAGTCGAAATGTCCAATTCTTAGAATCTGAATACATCATGGACACTCACCATCAGGAAATAGTTCTTGATGAGGAGAGCTCACGAGCAGTGGGAGATGTCCCACAAGTTCCAGGTAGTGACCAACCTAGAAGGTCCACCCGGGTATCCAGACCACCAGTCCGATATGGTTATGACCAGGATACCTACCTGGTGGAAGCCTTGACTAGTAAAGAGGATCCCGTGACTTACACGGAAGATATGTTAGACATAGATTCCCAGAAGTGGGTGGAAGCCATGAGAGCTGAGATGGACTCAATGGAGACCAATGGAGTCTAGACTCTAGTGGATCCGCCCTCCGGGGTAAAAGCAATTGGTTGCAAATGGATCTACAAGAGGAAGAAGGGCCCCGATGGCAGGATTGAGACCTACAAAGCTCGCTTGGTGGCGAAAGGGTATACTCAGAAAGAAGGCATCGATTATGAGGAAACCTTTTCGCCCGTGGCCATGCTTAAATCCATTAGGATCCTGCTAGCTGTAGCAGCATACCATAACTACGAGATTTGGCAAATGGATGTCAAAACCGCGTTCCTGAATGGAGATCTTAGTGAAGATATCTACATGCAGCAGCCGCAAGGCTTTATTGCTGCTGGTTAGGAACACATGGTATGTAAACTCAACAGATCCATATATGGACTTAAGCAGGCTTCTAGGAGTTGGAACATCCGTTTTGATTCTGCCGTCAAAACATTTGACTTTGAGCAGAATCCAGATGAGCCCTGTGTTTACAGGAAGTCCAGTGGGGATAAGATTACTTTTTTAGTATTGTACGTGGACGATATACTACTCATTGGGAATGATGTAGGAATGTTGACTTCGGTCAAGGTATGGATGTCATAGCAGTTCTCCATGAAAGATCTTGGAGAAGCTTCATACATACTGGGTCTTCGACTCTATAGAGATAAATCGAAGCGGATAATTGGATTATCCCAGGCTGCTTACATTGACAAAATTGTCAAAAGGTACAGCATGAAAAACTCCAAGAAAGGAAATGTTCCTTTCAGACATGGAGTAACTCTCTCCAAGAAGATGTCTCCCAAGACTTCTGAGGAGATTGAGGGCATGAGAGATGTTCCCTATGCCTCAGTCGTAGGGAGCATCATGTATGCCATGCTGTGCACTTGCCCGGACATAGCTCAGGCGGTGAGTGTGGTAAGCAGATTCCAGGCTAACCCAGAGCAGGAGCATTGGACTGCTGTGAAGAACATACTTAAATACCTTCAAAGGAAAAAAGAGTTTTGTCTGGTATTCAATGGTAGTTCACTACAAGTTCTGGGGTATATAGATGCCGACTTCCAGGCGGATCCAGATGATAGAAAGTCTACGTCTGGATAAGTTTTCATGATAGGATCGTGTATTGTTTCCTGAATGTCAACAAATAGAGGTCCTGAGTAGCAAATTAATAGTCCACAACCCAAGCCGAGTGCATTGTCGTAAGTGAGGTTGCCTTATGAATGAAGGTGTTCATTCCTGAATTTGGAATTTAGTACATCACCCATTCCACTGTTGTATGACAACACTGGACCTACGGGAGGATGATATTAAGAGGTAGCATCAGCGGACAATGTGGTAGACCCATTGACTAAGCCACTGACACAAAAGGTGTTTGAGAAACACGTTGAAAGTATGGGACTCCGGCTTGTATCAGATTGGATCTAAGTGCAAGTGGGAGCTGTTAGACAGTCTTGTATGCCCTTAGCTTCAATCGGATTTGATGTACTTTTGTTATTTAGTAGAAATAAATTAAAGTGCATGTTTGATTCATGTTGTTTGGTATAATTTTGTGTAAGACCCTAAAACTGGACACTTATAGAAACTTGTGTTAGTTTTAAATGTTCACAGCCATTGGACAAATCTGGGGAGATTTATCCGAACAAGGCTGATACTGGTGTGCCACCAAGTGTTGGGATGGCTTGTTTCGGCCATCAGGGTAAGACCCAAGGCACATGCAGTATGGGATTGCTTGAACCCTTGAACCGGACCAGATTTCCAGTATTGCCCTAGACCTTGGAGACAGATGGGCAAAACTGGAAAGTTACACCTGACCCCTAGACTCGATTATGACACATCACTAGGTGTCGGATCGGGATGTCTTTGATGTGTCAATCAGTGAGATCCTTAGTGGGGGTCAAAACCTGGACATGTTGGGGCAGTCTGAGAATTCATCTAAGTGAGTGGTCATAGTGACAGGATCAGCCCCTTTGTCGGACAATGGTAATGATCGGTAATGCACTCTCTCCGATGGAAACCAAACTGCCGGCAGTTGATTTCAATCGTTGGAATTTTGTTTCGCAAAATAAGATAATATATATATATATATATATATATATATATATATATATATGTGTGTGTGTGTGTGTGTGTGTGTGTGTGTGTGTGTGTGTGTGTATGTACGGTTTCAAAAGATTTGCAAAAGGTTTTAATTCCCGGGATCCATGTGAGTAGAAAGTGCGGCATTGTTCCTTGTAGCCGAGAGAGAGGTCTTCTCTTGTCGGGCAGTGCTTGATCATTAAGGGCTGAGGGGTTAAGTGTAAGACCATTTAGGATAATACCTGATGGGCTAATCTTGCACCTGTCCACAATCCCTGGGTTTTTATAAGATGGCTTGGCCGAGGGACCACTTAATTTAAGTGTTGGGCCCATAGGGTCCATGTGATGGGCTCAAGGGGGTCACTGAGTCTTTCAGTGAATTCGGCTGGGCCTTGTAATAAAGGTTGGGCCGAACCCATGTGGCTGGTGTGTAGATCAATGCTTGGGTCCCACGCCATACAAAGAAGCCCAACTGGGCAGCAGGTTGGAAACTAGTTAAACACTGAACACTTAATGGGCCAAAAGCCCATTTCGAACTGGGCTGATATGATCACCAGTTCATAGGGCGAATCTGAGATTAGTGTTAGTAAAAGGATTGGATCTTTGACCTTATCCACTCTAAGAGACCAAATTCAAATTAGATTTGAATCTGGTAACCTCCTGATAAGATCAGGAGTTAACTAACTTAATTTGTAGATAAGATTAAGATTAACCTCTATCCAAATACTGATTTGGATTGGGATAACTCCCAAAATATTGGGAGGTTTCTTAATCAAGAAGAAAGAGGAGAAAACCCTAGCAAAAATATCAGATTTCGAACAAGGGGGTTGGAGTAAGCAAGACACACATCCTGCAATCTGAGATTTTGATCTCTCACAGACTCCAGAGAGAAGAGACAATTATGCCCTCTTCGTCCCTGGACTTCTCCTCTTTTAGCCGCCGCCACTACCTGTTGGAAGATTGGATCTTTGCAGCAACAGGAAGTCAAGAAAGCAGTTCTTGACAATAGTCTTGCAAGAAAGACATTAGGATTCGGTGTTCAAGGTTTCCAGAGGGTTCTTGTGAAGAATCCAGTGTGTAGGATGCACCCTGCTGGTTCCGTTCCATCCACAGCTGTGTCATCTTCAGCAGGAGCGGATCTTGGTCACTTCTTTGGGCATGAACATCAACTTTGGAAGATATTATTTCTCTGGATCAGGTATAATCCTTCCTGTTTCCTTTTGGTTCAGATCTGGTTTGTTTATGGTTCAAGTAAGATCCTTGAATAATGTATTCTAAATTTAGGGAATATGATTCCCAATTGGAAGAAGGTAGGAAATTTTTTTTGAAATTCGCCCCCATTCCGCACCTTTCTTGGCATCCATTAGATGGATCCTACCATTCTTTCACTTAGCTCCAATTAGATTGATGTACATTATGTCATTTATTCTAAATAAATAGAGTGCATTATTGATTCATGTGATTTGGTGTGTTTCTATGTAATACCCTTAAACTGGACACATATGAGATTCGTGTTAATTTAAAATCTTCACAACCGTTAGATAGATCTAGAAGATTTATCCTGCCAAGGATGACACTAACGTGCCACCAAGTTGGTTGTGGTGGCTTGTCTCAGCTACCAGTAGACCTGTTCATGGGCCGGATGGCCTGATGGGCCGGCCCGACCCCCGAACGGGCTTGAATAGGCTTTTTGGCCTGCGGGCTTAACCTCGGGCCGAAAAGCCTAGCCCGCATAAAATTTGAGTCGGGTTTGGGCTTTGCCAAAATAGCCCGGCCTGACTTATAGCTAAACATAAGTAAACCCGGCCCGACCTATAGTTAAACCTAAGTAAAATCCCTATGTGATGTCCATTTGAATAAATCTTTTGATTTGAGAAGGTTGTTGATTCACTTGTAGGCCCATTGTTCATTCAAATAAGGGAAAAAACATCTGAATTAATATAAATAATGTCTATTTGAATAGGGAAAATTTTGATTTTCTTTTATTAAGTCGGGCCTCGGGCTCGGGCTCGGGCTTCGGGCTTTTTATCCGGGCTGGGCTCAGGCCTATTATTTTCTGTTAATGAACACTAAAAGCTCGGTTCGAGCCTGGCCCGGCCCGGCCCATGAACAGGTCTAGCTGCCAGGGTGAGACTTGAGGTACATGTAGTGTGTATTTTCTTGAAACCCTGAACCAGACCAAATTCCAGTATTTCCCTAGACCTTGGAGATAGATGGGCAAAACTGGAATATTACACTTAACCCCTAAGCTCAATTATGGTACTGCACTATGTGTCAGATTGGGCTGTCTTTGATATGCCAATCAGTGAGATCCTTAGAGGGGGTCAAAACCTGGGTATATTGTGAGAGTCTGAGAATTCATTTGTGTGATTGATCATAGTGACAGGATCAGCCCCTTTATGGTTTCAAAATGTTTGCAAAAGGTTTTAATTTCCGGGATCCATGTAAGTAGAGAGTGCAACACTATTCTTTGCTACCGAGGGAGAGGTCCTCTCTTATTGGGCAATGTTTGATCATTATGGGCTGAGAGGTTAAGTGTAAGACCATTGAGGATAATACCTGATGGGATAATCTTGCATCTACCCACAGTCCTTAGATTTTCATAAGGTGGTTGAACCCAAGGACCATTTAGTGTAAATGTTGGGCCCATTAAGAGCCCATGGTGATGGACTCAGGGGTTCACTGTCTCCTACAATGAATTCGGCCAGGCCTTGTAACAAAGGCTGGGTTGTACCCATGTGGCTGATGTATAAATCAATGTTTGGGCCCCACACCATATGAAGAGAGCCAATTGGGCATTAGATTAAGAGGTTAAGTGAGCACATAAGCTTAATGGGCCTAAAGCCCAATTCGAACTAGGTTTAAGTTAGTTAATTAAAAGGAGGCAATATATGATTTATAGTCTGATTAGAATTAGCTAAAGGATAAGATAAGTCTTATTCATTCAAGAGTCCATATCCAAATATCAGATTTGGATTAAGGAACTCTCTCCATATTAGATTAGGAGGCTGATCCTGAGAAGGCTATAAATAAGGGGGGTGAATTCCTCAGTTACAAAAAAACACAACAATCTGCAAAGTTCTTCCCTATTATTGCCACCCCTACTCAGTTTGATCTCCACTTGTAGGAGTGATCAAGAATTGTTCTTGATATTGCTTCTTGGTAGAAGAAGCAATCTGAAGTCGTGCTCACCAGCCTTCTACTCCATTCTTGCTGAAGAGTTTGGTTCTTGTTGAAAAACCGTCTTGTTGATCTTACTTCTCTACACACCGTGTCATCTTCACTGGAAGTGGGTTTTGGTTTTCTCCTTAGGCGTGAACAGCTTCATTGGAAGTTACTGCTACTTCGTATTAGGTATATCCCTCTCCTCCCTTTTAGTTTCAGATCTGGTCCAGCTTTGGTTCAAGATTGATCCTTGAAAATACAGTTTTCTAAAATAGGGAACACAATTCCCAAATGGGAGAGAGAAATTTTTGAAATTTCGCCCAACCTTCTTGCATGGTTTGGCCATCCATATGATGGATCTCTCATCCCTTCAAGAGGAATGAGCAGCAACCACCTTGGCAACTACCACCACCAAAGGATAGGCCGATCCATGGGGTGATCAATATGATCACTAGTGGGTCCATCGTTGCAGGACACAGCACAGCAGTAGGGAAGGCTTCAGTTCGGGAGATCAAGCATGAAGATGAAAACCCACCAAAAAGACCTCGAGTAGAGGAAGTAATTTACTTCACCAAGGACAATGCGTGCAGGATAATGCCCTTGTAGTCAAGCTTATGATCAACGACTTTGAGCACACATTCTTGGTGGTTGCAACTCCATCCCCTTACAATGCTGTTTTAGGTAAGCCCATTTGTGAGCGCCGAAAAAGCTAGCTCACTTTCCACTTGGGCTGGAAATGGAGTCTCCACCCATCAAATATAGAATTGTAGGTGACGGGACCTCCAGGATACAGACCAGAAAGCACTTTTGACTTGTTAGTGACTCCAAAGCCTAAAGCACTGGCCAACCAATCCGGGTAAGACTCGGATGGGAGAGGGAAGGGATTAGGTACCCCTCTCCCGGGTCCAATTGGTGGGGACCACAAAGAATTTAAAACAAGGGCAATCACATATACAAATAAGTATCCAATAATGCTAAACAAATAAAAAAAAGCATCCGAAGAGAACTCATCTTTATTATATTTTTATTTATTTTATTTTCTTATATTTTTTTATCCCCTATGAATCTTCGATTCAGCTATTGTTTTTTTGATAGTGGAGTTATTTCTCCACTATGAACTCATCTTTATTATATTTTCTTATATTGATAGTGGAGTTATTTCTCCAAATCTGATTTTGTTAGATAACAAATCAAAATACCTATCCCTAACCTGAGAGTTTGAATCAAACAAACTTTAATAAAACAGAGCATTAAATCAATCACCCATAAGTAGAGTGATGCACTTAAAACTACACTAGCAAGTGCACTAGCCGATCAAGTAATATAATGATGAGTAAATTAAGTGACGTTCCCACGAGGATTAATCCAACAACTACTTGTACTAAATTTACCTTACATTATCTGATAATCCAAAAATTGATTAATTAATTCCTAATTAGCTATCTATACTAATTGCTCTCGAATTAAATCACCCTAACTAAATAGAGAAACTACTCACGATAACTCAATTGATCTTAAAATCAATTCCGTAACTATCTTATTAAAATACCCAACCAATATTAATTCCAATTATGGTTTGGCGATTTCCCTATTGTCACGAATAGTCTCTTTCAAGCATATGCCAATCTATTTAACATGTAATAACACCTATATCTCTATCAAGGGTTTAATTAATGTTGATGCATTAATGGAAAAAATCAAATGGCATCAGCTCTTACTAAATGTATTCCAAACGAATCATGTAAATTATCTCTAAGATACATTCAATTCATTCCCTTGATTAATTATTCCAATTACCTAAACTCTTTCTCAAGCAATCTAGGTAATCTCATGAAATAAGAGCAACTTGGCCAAAATCATGTTAGACAGTTTTGTATGCCATTAACTTCAATCAAAATGATGAACTTTATGAGTTTATTGTAAATGAATAAAAGTGCATATTTGATTCATGTTCCCTTGGTATGTTTCTGTGTAATACCCTTAAACTGGACACTTAATGAGACTCGTGTTAGTTTAGAATGTTCACAGCCAGTGGGTCTATTTAAGGAGACCCATATTGACAAGGCTGACACTATGGTACCACCAAGTCGGTTGGGGTGGCCTGTCTCAGCTGCCGGGGTGAGACCCTAGGCACTTACAATGTAGGATTAATTGAATCTTTGAACTAGACCAGATTTCCAGTATTGCCCTAGACCTTGGAGATTGATGGGCAAAACTAGAAAGTTACACCCGACCCTAGACTCGATTATGATACTGCACTAGGTGTCGGATTGGGCTGTCTTTGATGTACCAATCAGTGAGATCCTCAGCGGAGGTCAAAACCTGGGTATGTTGGGACAGTCTGAGAATTCATCTCAGTGGGTGATCATAGTGACAGGATCAGCCCCTTTGTCGGACAAAGGTAATGATAGGGGATGCACTCTCACTGATGGAAACCAAGACTGTCGGCAACCGATTTCAATCGTTGAGATTTTTGTTTTGCAAAATATATTTTATATGAAATATAAAAGTATATATATTATGGTTTTGAAATGATTTGCAAAAGGTTTTAATTCCCGGGATCCCTATAAGAGAGAGTGCAACACTGTTCCTTGTAGCCGAGGGAGAGGTCCTCTCTTGTCGGGCAGTGTATGATCATTATGGGCTGAGAGGTTAAGTGTAAGACCATTGAGGATAATGCCTGATGGGCTAATCTTGCGTCTGCCCACAGTCCCTGGGTGTTACAAGGTGGCTTGGCACAAAGACCATTTAGGGTAAGTGTTGGGCCCATAGAGCCCATCTGATGGGTTTCAGGGGGTGCACTGTCCATAACAGTGTATTCGGCTAGGCCTTTTAACAAAGGCTGGGCTGAACCTAGGTGGATGTCTAAACTGCATTCCTGAATGGAATCGTACTGAAGATATCTATATGCAGCAGCCGCAAGGCTTCATAGTTGCGGGTCAGGAAAACATGGTATGTAAACTCAATAGATCCATTTATGGACTTAAGCAAGCTTCTAGAAGTTGGAACATCCGTTTTGACTCTACTGTCAAATCGTTTGACTTCGAGCAGAATCTGGATGAACCCTGTGTCTACAGGAAGTACAGTGGAGATAAGGTTACCTTCTTGGTTCTGTATGTAAATGACATTCTACTCATTGGGAATGATGTAGGAATGTTGACTACGGTGAAAGTATGGCTTTCACAGCAATTCTCTATGAAAGATCTTGGAGAAGCTTCTTATATACTAGGTCTTCGATTCTATAGAGATAGATCGAAGTGGATAATTGGATTATCCCAATCTGCCTACATTGACAAAATAATCAAAATATACAGCATGGAAAACTCCTAGAAAGGAAATGTTCCTTTCAGGCATGGAGTCACTCTCTCCAAGAAGGTGTCTCCCAAGAATTCTGAGGAGATTGATGGCATGAAAGACATTCCCTATGCCTCTGCCGTAGGGAGCATCATGTATGCCATGCTGTGCACTCATCCTGACATTGCTCAGGTAGTGAGTGTAGTAAGCAGATTTCAGGCCAACCCAGGATAGGAGCACTGGACTACTGTGAAAAATATACTTAAATACCTTTGAAGGACAAAAGAGTTTTGTCTAGTATTTGATGGTAGCTCACTACAGATCCAAGGGTATACAGATGTCGATTTCTAGTTGGATCCAAATGATATAAAGTCTACATCTGGATATGTTTTCACGATAGGATCGTGTGCTATTTGCTAGAAAAGCAGCAAATAGTGGTCCACTGTAGACTCCACGACCGAGGCCGAGTACACTGCCACAAATGAGGCTGCCAAAGAATAGAGCTATTGCTTAGGCTAAGGAGCCACGAACCCACTCGAAGTCGAAGCACATCGAGAGGAAGTACCATGTACTAAGGGAGATTTTTGGTAGAGGGGACGTCTTGATTCAGAAGGTAGCGTCAGCGGAAAATGTAGCAAACCCATTGACAAAGCCACTATTACAGAAAGTGTTTGAGAAACACATGGAAAGCATGGGACTCCGGCTAGTACCTGATTGGACCTAAGTGCAAGTGGAAGCTGTTAGACAGTTTTGTATGCCCTTAGCTTCAATCAAAATGATGTACTTTATGAGTTTATTGTAAATGAATAAAAGTGCATATTTGATTCATGTTCCCTTGGTATATTTCTGTGTAATACCCTTAAACTAGACACTTAATGAGACTCATGTTAGTTTAGAATGTTCACAGCTAGTGGGTCGGTCTTGAGAGACCTATCCTGACAAGGCTTCAATCGAATTTGATGTACTTTTGTTATTTAGAGGAAATAAATTAAAGCACATGTTTGATTCATGTTGTTTGGTATAATTCTGTGTAAGACCCTAAAACTAGACACTTATAGAAACTTGTTTTAGTTTTAAATGTTCACAGCCATTGGATAAGTCTGGGGAGATTTATCTTGCCAAGGTTGATACTGATGTGCCACCAATTGTTGGAATGGCTTGTTTCGGCCATCAGGGTAAGACCCAAGGCACATGCAGTATGGGATTGCTTGAACCCTTGAACCGGACCAGATTTCTAGTATTGCCCTAGACCTTGGAGATAGATGGGCAAAACTGGAAAGTTACACCTGACCCCTAGACTCGATTATGACACATCACTAGGTGTCGGATCGGGTTGTCTTTGATGTATCAATCAGTGAGATCCTTAGTGGGGGTCAAAACCTGGACATGTTGGGGCAGTCTGAGAATTCATCTGAGTGAGTGATCATAGTGATAGGATCAGCCCCTTCATCGGACAATGGTAATGATCGGGAATGCACTCTCTCTGATGGAAACCAAACTGCCGGCAGTTGATTTCAATTGTTGAAATTTTGTTTTTGCAAAATTAATATATATATATATATATGTATATGTACGGTTTCAAAAGATTTGCAAAATGTTTTAATTCCCGGGATCCATGTGAGTAGAGAGTACGGCACTGTTCCCTGCAGCCGAGAGAGAGGTCTTCTCTTGTCGAGCAGTGCTTGATCATTAAGGGCTGAGAGGTTAAGTGTAAGACCATTTAGGATAATACCTGATGGGCTAATCTTGCACCTGCCCACAATCCCTGGGTTTTTATAAGATGGCTTGGCCGAGGGACCACTTAATGTAAGTGTTGGGCCCATAGGTCCATGTGATGGGCTCAATGGGGTCACTAAATCTTTCAGTGAATTCAGCTTGGCCTTGTAATAAAGGCTGGGCCGAACCCACGTGACTGGTGTGTAGATCAATGCTTGGGTCCCATGCCATACAAAGAAGCCCAACTGGGCAACAGATTGGAAACTAGTTAAACACTGAACACTTAATGGGCCAAAAGCCCATTTCGAACTGGGCTGATATGATCACCTGTTCATGGGGCGAATCTGAGATTAATGTTAGTAAAAGGATTGGGTCTTTGACCTTATCCACTCTAAGAGACCAAATTCAAATTAGATTTGAATCTGGTAACCTCCTGATAAGATCAGGAGTTAACTTAACCTAATCTGCAGATAGGATTAAGATTAACCCCTATCCAAATACTGATTTGGATCAGGATAACTCCCAAAAATATTGGGGGTTTCTTAATCAAGAAGAAAGAGGAGAAAACCCTAGTAGAAATATGAGATTTCGAACAAGAGGGTTTGAGTAAGCAAGAAACACATCCTATGAATTGATATCAGATCTCTAACAGACTCCAGAGAGAAGAGACAGTTCTGCCCTCTTCGTCCCTGGACTTCTCCTCCTTCAACCGCCGCCACTCCCTGTTGGAAGATTGGATCTTTGTAGCAACAGGAAGTCAAGAAATTAGTTCTTGACAACAATTTTGCAAGAAAGACAAAAGAATTCAGTGATCAAGGTTTCCAGAGGTTTCTTGTGAAGAATCCAGTGTGTAGGACGCACCCTACTAGTTTCGTTCCATCCACAGCTGTGTCATCTTCAACAGGAGCGGATCTTGGTTTCTTTTTTGGGCGTGAACACCAACTTTGGGAGATATTGTTTCTCTGGATCAGGTATAATCATTCATGTTTCCTTTTGGTTCAAATCTGGTTTGATTATGGTTCAAGTAGAATCCTTGAATAATGTATTCTAAATTTAGGGAATATGATTCCCAGTTGGAAGAAGGTAGGAAAATTTTTGAAATTCGCCCACCAATTCCGCACCTTTCATGGCGTCCATTAGATGGATCCTACCATTCTTTCACCAAGTCGGTTGGGGTGGCCTGTCTTAGCTGCCGGGGTGAGACCCTAGGCACTTACAGTGTAGGATTAATTGAATCTTTGAACTATACCAGATTTTCAGTATTGCCCTAGACCTTGGAGATTGATGGGCAAAACTGGAAAGTTACACCTGACCCCTAGACTCGATTATGATACTGCACTAGGTGTCGGATTGAGCTGTCTTTGATGTACCAATCAGTGAGATCCTTAGCGGGGGTCAAAACCTGGGTATGTTGGTACAGTCTGAGAATTCATCTTAGTGGGTGATCATAGTGAAAGGATCAGCCCCTTTGTCGGACAAAGGTAATGATCGGGGATGCACACTCATTGATGGAAACCAAGACTGCCGGTAGCCGATTTCAATCGTTGAGATTTGTTTTGCAACATATATTTTGTATGAGATATAAAAGTATATATATTATGGTTTCGAAATGATTTGCAAAAAGGTTTTAATTCCCAAGATCTATATAAGAGAGAGTGCAACATTGTTCCTTGCAGCCGAGGGAGAGGTCCTCTCTTGTCGGGCAGTGTATGATCATTATGGGCTGAGAGGTTAAGTGTAAGACCATTGAGGATAATGCCTAATGGGCTAATCTTGCATCTGCCCATAGTCCCTGGGTGTTACAATGTGGCTTGGCTCAGGGACCACTTAGGGTAAGTGTTGGGCCCATAGAGCCCATCTGATGAGTTTCAGGGGGTGCACTGTTCATAACAGTGTATTCGGCCAGGCCTTGTAACAAAGGCTGGGCTAAACCCATGTGGCTGATGTGTAGATCAATGTTTGGGTCCCACGCCATACAAGGAAGCCCAACTGAGCAGCAGTTTGAAAGTCTAAATGAACACATAACCTTAAATGGGCCTTAAGCCCATTTTGATCTGGGCTAACTTGATTAGTCACTTAAGGGGCGAATTCTGAGATGGATCAGCTGATAGGATTGGGCCTAGACCCTATCCACTTAGAGAGTCCAAGATCTAAATAAGATTTAGATCTGGAAACCTCCTAATTAGATTAGGAGATGGTTGATCTAATCTGGAGATAAGATAAGGATTATCCCTTATCACTTAAAGGGACTTCTAATCCAAATATGATTTGGGTTAGCAACTCCTAATGGGATTAGGAGCTGATCCCCTTAAGTCTATAAAAGGAGGAGGGGACGGCAGCCTTTAGACATGCAATGCAATCCACAGATCATTGTTTTCAGAGCTTAGATTACTAGAAGAGAAAATTCTACACCCTACAAATACTCTCTTGACCTGCAGCCGCCGCCTACAACAGTTCGATCTCCAGTTCTTGGGAGAAATCAAGATTTGATCTTGATACCAATCTTTTGGAGAAAATATTGGTGGGAGTTGTATTCACAAGCCGTCCAATTGATTCTTGAGAAGGGTCAAGTTCTTTTGGAAGAACACTACTGATTTTGCTCCACCCTGCACTGCGCCATCTTCAGTGGGAGTAGATTTTGGATCCTTCCTTGGGCATGAACACCTCCATTGGGAGATACTGCTTCTCCGTATCAGGTATTATCTCTCCCTACTCCTTTTGGTTCAGATCTAGTTCAGTTTATGCTTCAAGAATGATCCTTGAAAATATGATTTTCTAAATAGGGAGTTCGATTCCCAGTTGAAGGGAGAGAAAAATTTTTGAAATTCGCCCCCCCCCCCTTTATTCCGCAATGTTTGGGAGTCCATGTGATGGATTTCCTATCCCTTCAAATCACTCTTAATATTACGAACTGTAATCAAGGAATCCCAATAATTGAATAAATATCAATTGAATTAAATTAAAAGAGTAATTACATAACTGAAATAAAATCAATCTTTATCTTAATTGAAGAAGGAATAAAAACTAAATAAAAAAAACTAACTAAACATGGGTTCCCGAAATCATTGAATTAAAGAGGAAGACAACCTAAAAATCCTTGCGTTGAAGTACCGATCTTCTCTCCAATTCTCCTTCGGAAGCCTAATAATCCTCCTCCAAGCGCTTCTCCTAGGGTTTTTGTGAAAAGAAAAATCCCCTTTCTTTTTTCCTTCCCCTTGCTTTTATACCCTTTCTTGCATCTTTAGAGTCCTAACTTTACCCGAGTTCTTCCAATTTAGTCGCACATTGTTGTGTCGAATTAACACATGGCTGTGTCTTCTTCATATTTTCGCACAATGAAGCCTCCTAGATAGCACACGGTTGTGTCTTTTTTCTACTCAGGCATAAGTGCTTTCTTGATAAGACATGGCCATGTCTTATTGCTCCATCACCCCAAAACTGTTCCAAACTCCCATTTCCCAAAATTCAGCACATTTAGGGTAAGAACCATTAAAAATTATCTATAAAAACTATATATGAGACAATAAAAAGTGTGCAAAATACATACACATCAAATACCACCACACTTAAGCTTTTGCTTGTCCTCAAGCAAAGATAATAATCATAAACTAATCATTCACCCAAATTAATCCTATCTATTTTATGAATTCTAAGATAAAAATGTGTTAAGTAATTGGAAATCATACATAAACATTCTAATTCATTCCCATGACAATCCACTCTCACCACATACACAAGGATGAAGGAAGAAAAATATGAAATTCTTCATGTTCCAACTCTTAATTCCATTCAGTATATAGTAGCTCTTTGACTTAATTTTAGGAATCACCATTGCATCGAGCTTGATCTTAGCTTCAGTTAATGCACTAAAAAGAATTTTCAACTGTATTTTTGTCCCCTTGAATGTATTATGATAAACTGAATAAGTCACAGAAACAAATCATAACATTTATGAATATTTTTCCCTCAAACTTCATCAAATTCTCTCTCATGAATTCACTTCAAAGACAACAATTAATTCCGAGGAACTTACCAATTTGTGCGGGCTATCAATACTTATCAAGATTTTCAAACATGCATGCAAGTGCATAATCATATCCTCCCCCCCCCCCCCCCACACACACTTATTATGAACATTGTCCTCAATGTTCATATCAATAATGCACAAAGACAATATATGGGAAGTGTAGAAAGAAGGAACTCAAGAATCTGAAGAAGGTGAATTGAGAGATCTTCCCTGAACAGCTTTGTGATATCTGAATTGTGCTCTTTTTCATGTACAATTTAGCTGCTAAGAACCAAAAAGAAACTAGGAGAAGAGAATTAAAAACAAACTAGTACACATGTGTTTTTTTTTTCTTAACTACTAAAAAATTTCACCTAGTATTAAAGTTTAGAAATCTCTACCTAAAAATGAGCATCCTTGTAAAAACAAAAAGTAAGAAATCAATGAAAGTAGAAAACAAAAAAATAATAATAAATAATAATAATGAAGAAGAAAGAAAGAGAATAAAAATAAAAAATAATAACTATTTATCGACATTGGGTTGCCTCACAATAAGCGCTTATTTTCTGTCTAAAGCTCAACATCCCGATGTGATCAATGATCATCAAGGTATACAGATGATGGGTAGGCAATGCTCCATCCACTATATATGGTTAGGCACTGACCGCTGATTTTAAACGTGTCTTGTTCTGGGTGCATGACCTCTATAGCTCCATGAGGAAAGATTTGTGATATGGTGAAAGGTCCGAACCACCTCGATTTCAGCTTACCTGGGAACAAACGAGGGCGTGAATTATATAAGAGTACTTGCTGACCTACTTGAAAATCATGTCTCAATAGATTCTTGTCATGCCACCGTTTGGTTCGTTCCTTATATATCTTGGCATTCTCATAAGCTGCAAGTCTGAATTCATTCATCTCATTGAGTTGCATCCATCGCGTTTCACTTCTGGCCTGCAAATCAAAGTGCAATAACTTCATGGACTAATATGATTTATGCTTAATTTCAATGGGTAAATGACATGGTTTTCCAAAAACTAACCTATATGGGGACATGCCAATAGGTGTTTTGTATGCGGTTCGATATACCCATAATGCATTATCTAACTTAACAGACCAATCTTTTCTTGAAGAGTTTATCATTTTCTCCAAAGTTCTTTTTAATTCCCTATTAGCGAATTCGACTTGGCCATTAGCTTGAGGGTGATATGGGGTAGCTAATTTATGTGTGACACCATATTTTTGCATCAAAACCACAAATTGAGTATTACAAAAATGAGTCCCCCTATCACTAATTATAGCACATGGTGTGCCAAATTGAGTGAATATCTTTTTAAGGAATTGGACTACTCTCCTAGAATCATTTGTGGGTAGGGCCATAGCTTCCACCCATTTATACACACAGACGACAGCAACTAGGATGTATTTATTTCCAAAAGAATTTGGGAATGGTCCCATAAAATCAATTCCCCATACATCAAAGATTTCACATATTAATATGTTGGTAAGAGGCATTTCATTGTGTCTAAAGATATTACTTGTTCTTTGGCATTGGTCACATGCGGACACATACCTATGGGCATCCTTGAATAAATTGGGCCAATACAAACCTGATTGTAGCACTTTGGTTGTTGTGCGGTTGGCTCCACAATGGCCTCCCGCTTCTCGGTCATGGCAATATCTGAGCACGGACTCCATCTCGTCGTCAGGAACACATCTCCGAATTATCTGATCTACACAAATCTTATACAAAAAGGGGTCCTCCCACAAATAATGTTTCACATCAGAGAAGAATTTATTCTTTTGTTGATATGAAAGATTATGAAGAAGAACTTTTTCAGTGAGAAAATTGGCAAAATCAGCATACCAAGGAAATGTATCTACCTAAATTGAATAGAGCTACTCATTGGGAAATTCATCTCAGAGGGCACTCATGGTCTTCCCTCCCAAATCTGAATCCTCTAAACGGGAGAGATGGTCTACAGCAAGGTTCTTGGTGCCCTTTTTATCATGGATTTCAACATCGAACTCTTGAAGCAACAAGATCCACCTTATTAGCCTTGGCTTTGCATCCTTCTTTGCAAGTAAATGTCTAAGAGCTGAGTGATCTGTATAAACACCAACTTTGGACAAGATTAGATAAGAGCAAATTTTAACAACAGCAAAAATTACCGCTAATAGCTCCTTTTTCGTCGTGGTGTAATTCTGTTGAGCTTCATTCAAGGTCCTACTAGCATAGTAAATGGGCTAAAAATTCATGTTCACTCTTTGTCCTAAAACAGCTCCAACCGCTTAATCACTCGCATCACACATCAACCCAAAGGGAAGTGTCCAATCCGGTGTGACTATGATCGGTGCATCAGTCAACTTATCTTTCAAGATATTATATGCTTCTAAGCACTCTTTTGTAAAATCGAAAGGTACATCTTTCTATAGTAGATTGGACAAAGGCTTAGCTATCTTGGAGAAATCCTTAATGAATCTTCTATAGAATCTTATGTGCCCCAAGAAGCTTTTCACGGACCGGACAGATGTTGGTGGTGGTAATTTCTCAATTGTCTCCACCTTAGCTCTATCAACCTTGATCCCTTTTTGTGAGACTTTGTGTCCCAATACAATACCTTCTTGCACTATGAAATGACATCTTTCCCAATTTAGCACTAGATGAGTTTTCTTGCAACGCTTGAGTAATTTTTCCAAGTTATATAGGCATGCATCAAAGGAAGAACCAAAAATTGAAAAGTCATCTATGAAAATCTCCATAAACTTCTCCACTATATCAGAAAATATAGCCATCATACACCTCTGAAATGTTGTTGGAGCATTACATAATCCAAACGGCATCCTCCTATAGGCAAAGGTGCTATAAGGACAGGTGAAGGTGGCCTTCTCTTGATCTTCGGGTGAAATCGGATTTTGATTGTAGCCCAAGTATCCTTCTAGAAAACAGTAGAACTGATGACCAGTTAGTCTTTCTAACATCTGATCGATGAAAGGTAGAGGAAAGTGATCATTGCGTGTAGTGTCATTTAGTTTTCTGTAATCGATGCACACTTGCCATCCGATAACCATCCTAGTCGGTATGAGCTCATTCTTCTCATTAGGCACTACAGTCATGCCTCCTTTCTTTGGTACTACTTGGACAGGGCTTACCCATGAGCTATTTGAGATTGGGTAGATAATACATGCATCTAGTAGTTTGAGGATCTCCACCTTCACCACATCTTTCATGTTCGGATTAAGACATCTTTGGGGCTGAACTGTGGGCTTGTATCCATCCTCCATCAGAATCTTATGAGTTTATATGGATAGATTAATGCCCTTAATGTCTGCTATCTTCCAAGCTAGAGTTGTCTCGTGTTCCCTTAGCACTCGTAATAATTTTTCTTTCTACAAGGGAGTCAAGGCTGATGAGATAATCAGTGGTAAAGATGAAGGTGCTTCTAAAAAGGCATACTCTAGATGTGGTGGGAGTTGTTTTAGCTCAAGGGTGAGCGGCTCTTCAATTGAAGACTTGCTTTTTGGCATTGAGAGTCTGTCCAAGCTCTCCAATTTGATGAACCTCTTTCCTTGAAACTGAGGATTAGCGTTTAAGAATGCTAACAGGCTCTGAATTTCTTCATCATCTTCAATTATTGCTTTCCCTTCTTGTATGCATAACTCAAGGGGATCGGCTGACCTGTTAACTTGAAAACACTCACCAACAACATAGTCAATAGCATCTATCATATAACATGAATCGTCACTAGATGGTACATGTCTCATAGCATCAGACATCTTAAAAATTACTTCCTTATCTTAAATTCTAAGGATTAGTTGTCCTTGTTGGACATCTATCATTGTCTTTCTTGTAGCTAGGAAGGGTTGCCCTAGAATAAGTTGGACCTCAACGTCCTCCTCCATATCTAATACTATGAAATCAATGGGAAAAATAAATTTATCAACCTTAAAAATGACATCTTCTATAATTCCCCTAGGATGCTTGATAGGCATATCAGCTAATTGCAATGCAACTCTAGTAGGTTGGGGCTCACCTAGCCCTAATTTCTTAAAAACAGAATAGGGCATCAAATTTAAACTAGCTCCTAAATCACATAATGCCTTATTGATCTTTAAACTACCTATAGTGCAAGGAATAGTAAAACCCCTGGATCTTTTAGATTCTAAGGCAGCTTGTTGAGAATGATTGTTGAACATTCTTCGTTCAAAGCAACTGTAGCCACTTTTCCCAATTTCCTTTTGTTTGCCAAGATTTCCTTAAAGAACTTTGCATAATGCGGCATTTGGGCTAAGGCATCTACAAAAGAAATGTTAATATGTAGACTTTTAAAAATTTCAAGAAACTTACCAAATTCCTTTTCCATTTTGTGTCACTTAAGCCTATCAGGAAATGGTACTTGTGGCTTTTGACTTTTTTCCTCCCTTGAATCCGGCTACTCTTCCTCCTTCTTTTCGGTTTCTAGAGTAGCATCCATCTTACCTCCTTTTGTTTTCTTTTCCACCTTCTTTAGCTCCTTACCATTTCTCAAGGTAATAGCTTGCACTTGCTCCCTTGGATTTGCCTCTGTATTGCTAGGCAAAGCACCTTGGACTCTAGCGGATATCATTTGTGCCAACTGCCCTACTTGTGTTTTTAAATTCTTAATCGATGCCTCTTGATTCTGAAATCTTGTTTCCGCACTCGATATGAATTTAGTCATTAGCTCCTCTAAATTGGATTTATTTTCCGACTAAGCGTAATTTTGTTGAGGGGGTTTTACCACATTTTGATTTGGCCATGAAATATTAGGGTGATTCCTCTATCCAGGGTTAAAGGCACGAAGGTAGGGGTTACCTTACTGTCTCGAAAATTTCCCTACGAAATCCACTTGCTTAAGGGGCTCATGAATTGGCTTGAGAGCCTGAAGGGAATGTGGCATGAGAGCCTGAAGGGAACGTGGCAAAGAAATGGACGGGACCGATTTTCGAGTCGGACGGCGATTATTGGTATCGAATTTGATCCCACAGGATCAAATAGGGCACCTTTAGCTAGGTTTCAGTCTTCTAAGTATTAGCAACCAGTTTTCGATGAATAGCTTTCAAACCGGGGGAGTTGAGAAGCAAGGACACTTCAATCGGCAATACGGGATAAGGGAGTGTCGCTGCTTCACAATAGCTCCTCTAGTTTTTTATCGAATGGAGGAGACGTACAGCACCATTGGTTTTCGAGGATGGGTTCGATGGTGGAAGAGGAAGAAGAGAGAAGAGGAAGGAGAAGGAAATTGAGATAGAAAGGAAGGACTGTATGAGGATCGATAGAAACCGGAGGAGGAGGACGATCTTCCTTGCTCTGCCACTGGTTCACGGGAGGAAGAAGATAAACAGTCTCCTCTTCGATTAGCTTCTCTTCCATCAGGTTAAATGAGAAGTCATTTTGCTTTTATATTAGGACTGGGGCCATTTCGTAATTTCAGAGAAAACAGAGGGGTTTGGTAATTTTCAACAGGTTAGGTTAAACCTGGTCTAGAGATTGAACTGGATTCTTGGGTCAATGATGGGTAGTTCTGGGTCAGAAATGGATGGCTGAAATGGGTTCAATGGTTGAGAACGGTTTGTAGGGTGGGGTTTTTGGACATTTAGGGTTGATTGGCGGGGACAGATTGGCCCAATTGGGCTCGATTTGGGCAGATTTGGAAAGGGTTTGATTTAGGTGGCAGACCAAGCAAAAATCAGGTGCTGACAGCTACTCCTCTTTGTTGTGAGGTAAGAGACTATGAAACAACAAAGACAAAAAGAAGCACACTGAGATTTTTGTAAAGGACCGGCTTGGAAAGGGGGCGAAACGAAGAAAGAAGACTAGCAAATGGATAGGTGAAAAAAGGAGTACATTTGCTATAAAAGAAAACAATAAAAACAACTAATAATATGAAAACTATTTATTTTATAAAAGAACCCCTCCTAGGTGTCAGAAACCTTACAGAATCAGGGCACATTAGTTGTAAAGGAAGGCAACAAAAAACAACTGATAATATGAAAACTATTTATTTAAAAAAAAAAACCCTCCTGGGTATCAAAAACCTTACAGAACCAGGGTACATTAGCTATAAAGAAAGGCAACAAAAGCCAAACACAACCCAACATTGAAAGTAATTCAAGAGCATAAAATTTAAGCTTATTACAAAACGCAATAACAACACAAGCGCATATTCTTTAGAAAACATTTTAAAATCCTTGGTAAAAAATTTTGAAACTTGATAGAGGTCCTATCGTTGATATAGCGTAACTGCTCTTTTGATAGGCAAGAGACATCCTCCCATGTAAGAGTAGTATACACTTGAAAACTTTGGTGAAACACTTGATAAATCCAATGATAATGCAGAGTGTTGTGCTTTTAGGCATATGGAGAATGTCGATTCATGGTTAATATGATTCCTTAATTTGTTATCCTCATTTATGCTCCTTAGGGGATGATGGGGAATTTTAACGGTGATGAGATCTTCACAGGTTCTGGACATGCTACTACATGCCTGGAGAAAGGTGGTGCACCTATTATCAAGCTTTCATTATCATCTCTTTCCTATCTTAAAGTGACCCTTCCTAGGTATCCAAAACCTTACAGAATTAGGGTATCAAAAACCATATTAAAAGTAACTCATAATATCAACTATTTACTACTTTTTTTTTTGAAAAGAAATGACCCCTCCTAAGTAAAAACCTTATAGAATTAGGATAATTTTGAAACACCGCTATATATTTGGAAAAATGACCCCTCCTAGGTAAAAACCTTATGGAATCAGGGTATATTTGTGAAAACTTCTACTTTCTTACAAAATGACCCCTCCTAGGTAAAAACCTTATGGAATCAGGAAAAACTGTGATCATTTTAGAAAACTGCCCCTCCTAGGTAAAAACCTTACAGAATCAGGGTAATACTAGCAAAAGCTGTAATCATTTTAAAAAACTTCCCTTCCTAGGTAAAAACCATACGAAATCAGGGTTTATTTATGAAAACTGCTACTTTCTTACAAAATAACCCCTCCTAGGTAAAAACCTTAGGGAATTAGGGTAAACTCTATGAAAACTGCCCCTCCTAGGTAACAACCTTATTGAATCAGGGTAAACTTGACATAAAAAAGGTCATAAAAAAACATTAATGTCGTAACAAACTTTGATGTCGCAAGGGACTTTAGGGTCGTAAGGGACTTTAATGCCATGAGGAACTTTACTTCCTTGAAGGACTTTAGTGCCATAACGGACTTTGATGCCACAACAGACTTTGATGCCACAACGAACTTTGGTGCCACGAGGGACTTTGATGCTACCAAGGACTTTGATGCCACAAGGGACTTTAATGCCACTAAGGACTTTGATGCCATGAATGACTTTAGCGTCGTAATGGACTTTGATGCCACAAGGGACTTTGGTTCCATGAGGGACTTTAGCGCCATAACGGACTTTGATGCCATAAGGGACTTTGATGCCATGAAGGGCTTTAGCGTTGTAACGGACTTTGATGCCTTAAAGGACTTTAGCGTTGTAACGGATTTTGATGCCACAAGGGACTTTGATACTGATTCAAATGAATGATTTTTTGTTGAAACTTGACAATGTAATGATCTTTAGCTAAAATATAAATGATTTTTGTATCTAAGATGTGTTATGTCATGATGCAAATCAACAAAAATGATATTATGCCGTGAGGGATTTTGGTGCCATAAAGGACTACTGCCACAAGAGACTTTAATGCTACAAGGGACTTTGATGCCGCGAGGGACTTTAAAACAAATTTGACTCAGATGAATGATTTTTCACTGAAACTTAAATAAGTAATGATCATTAGTTGAAATAGTGATATTTTTATATCCATGATGCATTATACCACAATGCAAATTAATAAAACACTGATATTCTACCTCGAGGGACTTTGGTGCCATGAAGGACTTTACTGCCACAAGGGACTTTGATGCCATGAGGGGTTTTGAAGCAAATATGACTCGTGATCAAACACTGATTTCTATGCCATAGGGTGGGATATTTGTATGACGATCTGAAAGCTGAATGATTTTAAAACGCGGGTTATGACTAACTGGAAAACATAATTCATCATGTAATGATTGACTTTCAATTAAAAATTTTAACCGATCAATTAATTGAGAAAAAAAAATGCATTCTTTTTTTTAAACAAATTGAAGTGTGATTGAAAATCCAAATATAGTAGAGATAATATGCAAAATACCATATTCATGTGATTCAAAAAAAATGAATTCTCAAAGACATTTGAATTGGGGAATTTTTCCAGGCTTAGATAAGAGACAAAGTAGCCATTTCCGCCTTGGCATGGAATGATCAACACATTTCAAATTTGACAGACATAAACATTGGATGTGTAACGATCACTGATCAAAGATTCATATCGAGAAAAACCATCGAAAGGGGGGTTGCCCCATCTTGGATCAATTGAAAAGGATAACTCAAGAAGAAGATAACTGCTCAAATTTGCACAAAGGGGATTATGACTCTTCAGAGTGGGTGCCAATCACAGGTTTTCAAAAGAGGGATGAAGCTAAATTTACTCAAATTGGGTTGATTGGTATGCTTTCCGCACTTCAAATGATTGATCACTTTACCTTCTTTGGTATTCAACTTTTGATGAAAATGTTTTTCTTTGGATTATTTTGCCCCTAATTTTTTAAAGGATCATCAGACTTGACTCTTTCTCTTCTTCTTTTTCTTTTTTTTCTCTTTCTCTGTTTTTTTTTTTTTTTTTTTTTTTTTGCCAGCCCACTTAGGTCTGTCCAATGCTAATTACCAATTTCTCAATAATTGAGGAGGACTTCTGACTAGGACGAAATGTGGCCTAGGACAAGGGTTCTGAAACAACGGATAAAAGGCTCAAGAAACTTAAACTCCGATGAGTATTAGATGCTTGAATCCATATTATGGGCTTTACTTAAGATTATGCTCTCGCTCTTGTTTTTCTTTAATTAAATACTCCCGCAATAAAAAAAAAGAGACAAATCGCTCTTCATGTCTTTAAATACTATGGGTCATGCACCCAGGTGATCAAGGAGCTTTATTATAGGACGAAATGTAAATGGGTAAGGTTAAAATAAAAACTGAGAATGGATGTCACTATGGAACAATGTCTCAGTGGCTTAATCATCACATCTGCCCAAGTTTTTTTTTGTTTGCCTCTCTCTTCGTTCTTGGTAGCAAGTGGTTGCCTCGGTTCTTCTTTGATGCCTCATTTTCCTTTCCTTCTTTTTTTTTCCCTTTTCTCCATAATTTCTTCTTTTTTTTTCAAAAAGCTTGTTGAGGTTCACACAATTAAACATATGACATCTGCCTCATATGAGGGTTTATTTGAAGGAATGGTTCCTAAAAAGGCTCAAAGGGATAACTAGTGAAGTGAATGATAAGGAGGGTTTAACGAAAAGGGATAAGGCAATCGGCCAAAAGATGGCCTCCCATCATTTCTCAATCCAATGCATATCCAATAAGAAAGAATTACATGTCAAGGACAATTTGAGTTCTACAAACTTAGGGGTAGTTATGTCATTTAACCCCTTCAAGACTTGAATGCTTTGATATTACTCGGCTAACAATGAATCTTTTTTTCTTTTTTTTTATTATTTTTTCCCCTCTCTTTTTTTAAATTTTTTCTAGCCCTTTGGAAAGAAGCATCTTGGGAATTTGTTTGGTTTAACAAATAAGACAATCCAATGAAATCAGCTCAATGAGCTAACTAGTGATATCATCAATGACCAGGACATCTAGGGAACAAATGGTTGATAATGGCCTTCAGTCCTTTCCTAGATTCATCGGCAAAGTACTAGGTAAATACAATGCCTATATTCTATGCTAGCTCATGAAACATATCAAAATGAGTGCATACCCCACCGCAATGACTTCAACCTTATGACTACCTCAGTTATCAATGATGGAATTATCTACAGACATGGCTATGATGGACATTGGAATTTTGGATTGATAGGGTTACCCCTTTTCCTTAGATATTTCTATCAATGGACCTTTAATTGGCAATCATTGTTCACAAAGTTATGCCTTTAAGATCTACCCATGCATTCCTCCTAAAGGGAAGTGGCGGCTTTATCTCTTTCCCATGCTGGAAAGTTCCCTTATTAAAACCCATTGTTTTGTTCAAAGTGGAAGGCCAAACAACGAAATGAACTGACTAAGCAAAACTCCCATTAAAATGCAATATGAGTTGCACAATGACCTAGTTCCTTTTCAAACTATTGGAAAAGAAAGGAATAACTGAAAAGAAGGTCCTAACGCAGCAAAACAAAACTAGAGATGTCTTTTAATGAATCAGCTTCTTAGGCATGGGTGGTGCTATATCTGGCATTTCCTTGGTGGGATCAAATACACCCCCGTCGATGAGATCTCGAATAGCAAACTTCAACCTCCAACAATGATCGGTTGTGTGTCCCAACCCTTGGTGTTAGCCACAATGAGCATTTTCATCATAATTTATTGGCTTGGGTTCTAGGGGTGGTCTCCACTTTAATAGCCGGAGATATCCTTTGGAGGTAAGGAAAGGCAACAATTCAACATGAGTGCATGGAAAGTGGGTGAGGACCCTTTTCTCCTTCTTCTGTGATGGTTGGCCATTTTGAGTCAATCGGGCTAGAGTAGGGGATAACGTGTATGATACGAATTAGGAAGATGATGTATTAATCGGAGTTATTTGAGGTGGGATCGAGATGACAAGAGGTTCTTTAGTTAGTGCACTAGATGAACATCCATGAATTGGTGGTTGATGGGATGGGGATACTGGTTGAGGTGGTGGTCTATAAACTGTGAGAGAGGGTACAAATGTCATGAAGGCCGGCAATAACAGGGGTGCGCCATATAGGGGCATGTGTGATGGGTTTGCCCCAGCTTGAGATACAATCGGTCCATCTTAGAATTCAAGGCCTCCATCATTTTCTTGAGCTCTTCAAACTCTTGGCGGGTTACAAACCGATCATTAGCAGTAGACATCTTCCTAAACAAAACACCATGCCAGAGAAGTTGAAATTATTATGCAAAATGCAAAATGGATGGAAAAGGAGATGATGAAAAGATGATTTCATGATGAAGCCTTCTTCAAATACGATCATTAAAGAGCATTGGCAGTATGCCTAGAACCCTAAACTCATTTGGTTCTTTCTTTCTAACATTCCCCTTTTCTATTTTTCATCCCAAGGAGCATTGAACCTCGAAGAATAGATACCACCCGCATGAAATGTGAACGGAAAACCTGTGTATGTGTGTGTGCCATTGGTGGAGTGAATAAAATCCAATAAAATATGTTATGAATGACATGGCCAAGGTAGGGTAAGGCCTATCAGGGAAACAACCTAGGGTTGTTCAGTAGGTATGAAGAAGTCTACGATTAAAAGGTCAGATCAAAGAAAATATGATTAATTGCCACTTCATTTGATTTAGAAACTTCATTTTTATTTTATTATCCTGATCACACCCAAGCGCCATTGCCCAAGTTGCCAACATACCCCTCGTGAAGGACCAGACCGAGCGTAGTTTGGGTTATTTACAACTTCAAGAGGAAGGAGGAACACAAAAAACAAAATATCAAAACTTGTGGTATGTCGCTAAGGCTAAAAAATCCCACTATCAATAAGATTCTGTATTGCAAGTCGGAGATGAACACACAGGTTAGTAGGATGTCTAGGCATCTGATGATAATGACAGAATTTATTCATTCTACACCCTCAAGGGAGTGGCTTCGGAGCGTAGACTGCTCCTACATCTAGTTTTGGTTGAAATGGAACCAAATGTCCTTCTTGCACCAACTAAAGAAGTAATGAGAAAGTGGCATCGGAAGAGGAGTAAACTTTCTCTTAACCCGTCTATCTGATTGGGATGGAGAAGCAGGATGCTTATGACTCGAAGGTCTGACTTGTTAATAAGCACCTTGTACTTCATTCATTCCCTGAGATGGTTGAGGACCTGTAGTCGGACCACGGCTTCCTGACCGAAAATCACATTCAATTCTCTTCTCGATGGTGACTATGCCTTTAAAATCCTTAAAATCCTGATACCTCATGAATGTGGAAAAGGGGGGCTCTCAAGTCCTTAGAAACAATTTGATCATTTCTTCCAAAGGAATGGGATTCTTCAACTGAGCATCAACGAATCTCCATCAGTGCACATATTCTGCGAAACTTTCTCCGAGTGTCTTTCACATGCCTTCTAATGTCTCTCTTGTTGGAGCCAAATCTACGCCATAATCAAATTGCTCCAGAAAAGTTGTGGCCACTTGATTCCAAGTTTTCTTCTTATCTACCTCAAGTGATGCAAACCACACAAGTGCTTCACCCTCCAAACTCTGTTGAAAAAATTGAATGAGGATTCTCTCATCTACCCCGAGTTGAAACATCTCTCCATAGTATATGCTCAAATGCACCCTAGGACAACTTCTTCCATCATACTTATCAAATTCTGGGACTTTAACACCTTTTGGCAATTTTAATCCCGAGTATATGCACAACTCATTGAAATCTCGCGGAGGAGGGGAATGGATGTGCTTTAGTTTCTGCAGATCTTGCTTTAACTTGGCTACATCCTCATATATGAGAACTATGCTTAGTGGTAATGTTGTGCTTGCTGGATGCTGGTGTTGATCACCTATCTCGATGTCTAATTCTTTGGGATTCTCTGATCTCAATAACATGATATATTCTGAATCCGATGTCTTAATCTTCTTGGAACTAGATGCCATGGTAGAAATTCTCTTATTCAAAAATGTGATTGGTAGTTTCATCTTTTATTTTTTTATTTGGCTTTCCTCTTTTTACTTTATTTGCTTTTTCTGGTTTTTATTAAAAATTGGACAACTAAAAGGAATAAGAGTATTGCTAAGGGCTATGTAATGGGAGGTTTTACCTGAGGCAACTAAGATGGGATATGCATAATGCAAAATGTATGTGAAAACCATGCAATGCCAACAAGACATCAAGAAAATAACGATAAAACCGACCTGCCCCTAGTTCGGAACCCGATGGGGTGAACATCAGGGTAGATAAAGAAATATACATGAAACTGAGAGTGAGCTGGCCACTAATGGAGAAGGCAAGCTGCTATGAGATGGCTATCTAATTAAAGAGTCCTACGGTATTAATGGAAGGGTGGGTGTTAAGGAGCTGAGTGTAATGGATGTTTATTAGGCTCCATTTGTATTAGAATGGGAATGAGCAAAATAGAGATGGTAAAGAAAAGCAATTTAGGATGGTGGCTTAGGATTGCTCTATGGCTGGAAAAGTCGCTAATGCCTATCTATAGTCGACTAGGCTGAAAGAATGCGAAATGCAATACGATGCAAAACAAAGTGGACCTCTATCATGAAAACAAGAAATTGGGAAGATATTTTCAAAACACACCAAAAACTGAGGAGAAACCTTGATTCAAATCGAAACACTTGTATTGAGCAATTTACTTGGATTACTACAAGTTTGAGAGAAAAACTCGGATTATTCTTTTCAATTTCTACTTTAGGAAAGAATGAAATCAATCATTACCAAGTAGCACACATGTTTCACCCAAGCATACAAAGGAATATTTTGTTATTTTATTTGACCTATTTACATTACCCTTCTTTGTTTTTTTTTTTCTCTTCTTTTCTCTCTTTTTTTTTGATTATTATATATATTCTCTTATTGGTTATATCTTACATTTTTTACACTTGTTTGTTATATATATATTCTTGAAGCATTATATGAATTTTTTTCTTGATATTTATTCCAATTTGTTTAAAAATCATTATTGTCCTCTTGTTCATTATTTCCCCCTTTTTTTGGATTTTTCTTCTTTTTTTTTTACATTTTCTTTGGGTTTTGGATTTTCTCATCTTTTTCTTTGCGTTTTTGTTTTTTTTATATTTTTTTGTATGTGTTTTGGCCTTTTGGCTTTCAATGTATTTTCATTTTTCTTCATTCTTGAACTTTTATCTTACTTTTTTATTTTATTATTATTACCATTATTTGAATCTTGATTCTATTAAAATTTTTACCTTTTTTCTTTCTTTTCTTTGTTCTCCTTTTTTTGGTTTTTTTTCTTGATGGCCTGTCATCTTATTATTTTATACAAATTGTGGTATCAACTAGAGTGAAAGAGAGGGGGAGAGAGGGAGAGAGAGGGCAGACTGCACTCCAAGTGAGTTATGACTTCCCCCTTCTTTTTTTATTTTTTGTTTTGTAAAAAGAACGCATATATATTTGATATGATTTGAATTGTTACATAAGAGAAAGAAAAAAGAAAAGAAAAGAGAAAAAAATACTATAAAGCTAATTCTGAAAGATGGGAGGTAAACAGCGACACGGCATCCTGCAAATGACATGAGCGCAGGTCTTCTGGTAGAGGCACGCTAACCATGGCGTCGAAGCAGCTCAACTGAACATCACGAGTTGCGCCCTCCCCGCTGTCCGATAGTAGCAGACTGCACATCTCCTCAGCCATCAGCGAATAAGTCGCCCTTGCATCAACTGGTAATTTGCTTCCCCCCAAACTGCCAATAATTCATTTAACCGATCGACCAAAAAAAAATCCTTACATGCATCATTTGATTTTTTCTCTCAAGAGTAAGACAATCCGATTCACTCGTGGTAAAAAAATCCTTCTCGCAATGCATCTTTTAGAAAGTAGAAAGAGACATAGATTTCCAGCACCCAAGTCCCAATCTGCAATTTCTGACTTGTACTCTTCCATCGTATGTGCAAGCCTCCATAACTCTGGGTGATTAGCGGACAAAAATAATGTATGAACCACAGAAGTCATGAAAATTAAGTGAGCCCTTTGCCAGTTGGAATATTCAAGAGCTTTTGACATATTCCCATAATAGTGGTAATATGTAGCCCTTGCCTCATGCAACCATGCTGATGGAACACCCAAGTCTTCAATGAACTGACGTTGCATTGCTTGTGAATTCCAAGTTAAACAATACTGAAACAAAATTTCTCTAATAACAGAAGCCTGGAAATATGGTAATTAAATCATCACAGTGGGGGCATGTGAAGGACAACATAGATGGCCCAATGGCATTGTCCAAGACACAGTAATTGGGAGACAAAACTCATGATGTCAAGCACGTGAAGCTCATCTGAACTAAATGCACCAACAGCTTCCAATATACAACGTTGGTGCCAGATCATAGATCATGTGGTAATCGAGTGCATCAAAGCTAGGTTGATGAGAAGGCACTAAACATGGTTTTCAAAGCGTCAAATTTACTATCTTCATTAGAATGAAGGAGCATAAGATGATATGCCAAGTCAAAACGATCCCCTGGTCTCCAAGTCACAGCCTCACAGGATAAATGGAGCTTGCCCTTCTTCATCAAGTAGCTGCTGATATATATGTACGGACTACTATGATGGGCAATGAGGTATATATCTGGTGGTAATTAATTGATACCACATCAACAGCCCTAAATACCTTTTCCAATCGATTTTTGAAGAATGCCAAGCATCAGCAAGTAATTCATACAACCTTACTCTGTCGTCCTTCTCAATGAAGCTGAAATTCAGTCCATTCATTCTCCAAAGGTCAAGCTGTCTAACCATATCAGATCGAGAGCCGCACATCCCCTTTAGAAACAGACAATTCCACTGCTGAATCCAGCTGCCGCCCAGTCAAGAGCAAAAACATGTGCTCTAAATCACTGCATTCATTCAAGCAGCTTATTTCTTCCTGTTCACGGTGGCAAACACTCTCTTGCAGCTAATAGCTGAACTCTGCTCACCCAACAAGGGGAAGGCCTTCCAGCTCAATGTCTGGAGAACCATCCTTCCTGTCATGCATCATGTCTTCATCAGCATCAGCATCCAGTGATTTGGAATCTGCATTGATCTCGATCCCTCGCTGAAAAGAGAACTTTTATCAACTCCCAAACCATAATCTGGTGCATCAAATTGAAAACCATACGGGCAGAAGCTGATAATCCAGGAACATCCAGCTGCCTCTCAACAATTTCTATGTAACTACGGCATATCTCTGGAGGTTCTAAGCGATTGGATACAAGCTTTTGAAGGTTTAGGTTGAAGGAGCCAGCTTCAGTTTCTATTTTCTCGTGCTTTATTGATTTGTGGAGATTAAGTGGAGAAGAAAAACAAGTCATTTTCATGTCTTACCACTTTATTAATTGCAACCTTTTCTACATTGACCACAGAAGATAATCCTATCCCAAAATCAGTGACACCAACAGGTGTACCAGTATGAACAAGGATACCACTAGGACCCCAGCCAACTCGAAATGACTTTCCCATGAACAATCCCGCATCAACAATATTACTAGAATGCATTCTAGTTATAGCAGAACCACTAGGTTGATCTTCTTCGTTTCTCAGACAAGTGCAGGGAGGAAAAAAGCCCAAAAAGGCTTCTGTTAGCAAAACTTCTCTGATTCTTGTAGTCTTCAGCACTTCTTCATCGAGGGAACATCTCATAGCTCAACTAGGTACATGCAGAACATGAGATAATAACAGGGACCAACCTTGCTCAACTTGAGGAATCTTTACAAAGCTTCATTTCAACCTCATACATTCAGGTCAAGCCCTCCCTCTCTTTCGCAAAATTCTTTTCGTTTTTTTTTTATTCTTTTTATTTCATCATTTAATTTGATAAAGTAATTTTATTTCAATTCAAAACTCTAGTTGATCAACATACATTCCAAGAATTTTAGTTAATGACAATGGATCTTCTCATCCTCTTTATTTTTCATTTTCAATTTATTTTTATCAATTCTTTTTTTTATCCTCTTTAAAAACTTTTATTTTTTTTCTCTTTTTTATCATATACTATACCTTTTTCTTTTTTCCTTATCTTTTATCTTTTTATTATTTTTATTATTTATTTATTTATTTATTTATTTATTGTTTAATTTCTTTAAAAACTTGGTTGATTAGAGTAAGATTCAAGAATCTGGGATTATGACAAGGGATCTTCATGTCTTCTTATTTTTCAAGACTTTTTTTTTCTTTTTTTTCTATTGCTTATATATTTATTCTTATCAACATCATTTTTTTCAATAAAAGCACTTTTCTTCCCTTTTTTCTTTGGTTAATTTTTGTTCTTCTTTATCATCATTATTTTTCCTTCTTTTTTCTCTTTTCTGATGATTTGATTTTTTTTATACTCAATTTTTTATCTTTCTTCTTTGATTTTCGATTTTCTTCATTACCCCCTTTTATCTTCATATAAATTTGCACTATTTCTACTTTCTTATCTATCAAAACACAATGCTAACTTTTCCTACCATTTTTATTCAGATTTTTCATCCTTTTGTAATTTCCTCTACTCCTTTCTAGACTCAAAACTTGGACTCTAGGTGAAAAATGCATGAGTTGACCGGGTTTATTTCTAAACACAAGGCTCCAACAAGGTTGCCGGTCTTCAAACCTCCACCCATTGGACAAATGGGCTTCTTTGGTTGGTGACCGGTTTGGGCATTCGGTGCGACTATTGGGACCAAGGCCCAACCAACCTGCCACCTAGGACCCATCCTAATAGGACATGGGATGCTAAAGCTAATGCAAAATGGTGTGTGCAAAGTGTAAGTGAGTAGATAAGCGAGAACAAATATAAAGCAGTAAACAACTATCTAATTATTAGAAAATGAGCAGGTATTACTAAAATAAAAGGAAATAACACATAAACATGCATATATACAAAAAATAACAATCAAGCCCAAACGGCCCCCATGTGGGCCCCAATCTTTGAGCATCGGAAAACGGGCTCCCTTGCCACTTGGGCTGGAAATGGAGTCGTCACCCATCATTTAAGGAAATGGAGGTGATGGGACCTTTGAGATTCGCATCGAAAAGCACTTTTTATAAATTAATGACTCCAAAGCCCGAGGCACCGACTAACCAGTCTAGGTAAGACTCGGATGGGAGAGGGAAGGGGTTAGGCACCCCTCTCCCGGGTCCAATAGGTGGGGCCCACATGGTAATCCGGAATAAGCATAAACACAAGATAAAGGATTCAATGAATCAAAATTAACAAATAGCAAATCATTACAAGAGAAGCACCATGGTCATATTTTTATTATATTTTTTATTTTAAATTCCTCAATTTTTTATTAATTTATTTATTTAAATTTTTACTACTGAACTCTTTTTTATGGTTTTTTATTACTCATTATTCTTTTTTTATATTTTTTTATATTTTGGTTTTTTATCTCCCATTTAATAACCCAACCTCCTCCTTGCTACCTAATCAAATCTGAACCAACTAAACTAATTTCCCTCATTTAAATCTCTTACCAAACTTAGTTATTATTTGATCCACTCCTTCATTCTTCCATTTTCATTTTTTTTATCCCTTATTTCTTGGCTTTTAATTTTACCTTCTCCAATACTATTTATTCTTCTGCTAATTCCTTTTATCCCAAGTTTGCCCTACTTGCTGCTATCAGCCCCCCTCACTTCGCAATTGTCTTAACCCCTCCAGCCAAACCTCTTCATTATTCCCGTCACTCTTCCAAACTAACAAAAAACTTTCAAAACCTAAACCTCATCCCTTTGTTTGTTTTTTATTACCCAACTCACTCGTTCGTTCTCTAACTTTGTTTCTCAGCAGGATAAAACTCCAAACAATAAACATGGCATGAGAGACATTAACAGTAGAGAATACAAATCAACTGAACACAACATGTAACATTCAAGTATCAGACGCAGGCCATACTGATCTCTAAAACAAATAAATTAGAACCGTTAATTGGACTATACTAACAGCTATTGCATTAATTTTGCTTAAAACGATAGACTTAATCTCAGAGGGTAGAATAAAACGTGATCCCTGATAACGAAGGAAAGCGGCAAGAACAAGAGAAAAAACCCAAGATTAATCGCATGATTCATGAATAAAATCAGTTTATTCCCCAAAACAAAGAGAACCGAAATCCTAAGCCTAATTTGGGTTGGTACTGAGAGGTACCTGAGCTGTGTCGGCCCATTCCCCTACTCCCAACTACAGATGCCGATAAAACACCGGGAGGAAAAAAACCCAAACACACAGAATGAGAGAAGTGATTACCTGAGGGGAATGTAGCCTGAGCTACACAGAAACGCCAGCAATGTCTGAGTTGCGGCAAAGAAACGGACGAGACCGATTTTCAAGCCAGACGACGATTGTTGATATCGAGTTCGATCCCATAGGATCAGATGGAGCGCCTTTAGCTGGGTTTCAGTCTTCTGAGTATCAATAACCGGTTTTCGGTGAACGGCTTTCAAATAGGGGGATTTGAGAAGCAAGGACACTTCAATCGGCAATACGGGGGAAGGGAGCGCCGCTCCTCTAGTTTTTGTTCGAATGGGGGAGACGTACAGCACTGTCCGTTTCCGAGGATGGGTTCGGTGGTGGAAGAGGAAGAAGGAGAAGAAGAAGAAGAGAGAACAGGAAGGAGAAAGAAACCGAGACAGAAAGAAATTAATGTATGAGGATCGATAGAAACCAGAGGAGGAGGACGGTCTTCCTTGCTCTATCGCTTGTTTGCGCGAGGAAGAAGATGAACAGTCTCCTCTTCGATTAGCTTCTCTTGCATCAAGTTAAATGAGGCGTCATTTTGCCTTTATATTAGGATAGGGTCCATTTCGTAATTTCGGAGAAAACGAGGGAGAGTTTGGTAATTTTCAGCAGGTTGGGTTAAACCAGGTCCAAAGATTGAACCAGATTCTTGGGTCAATGGTGGGTAGTTCTGGGTCAAGAATGGAGGGCTGAGATGGGTTTGATGGTTGAGAAGGGTTTTGATGTATGGGCTAACAAGATTGGCCGAAATGGAATCTTTTTGGATGGAAGGGTTAACGAGGGAATTTTTGGCTGAATTGTAGGGTGGGGTTTTCGGACATTTAGGGTTGATTGGCGGGGTCAGATTGGCCCAACTATTACCAGATTGGGCAGATTTGGAAAGGGTTTGATTCAGTTAATCTGGGGGCTCGAAATGGAATCTTTATGTGATGAAAGGAAAAATAAAGGTAGTTTTGGGTGAAATTTCTCCAAGTGGGATTTTTGGGTAGTCTGAGATGATTGGTATAATCTGATTGAGCCAATTGGTCTCGAATTGAACAGATTTGGAATCCAGCCAATCTAGAGCCTCGAAATGAAATCTTTGTGTGATCGAGGGTAAATGAAGGTGTTTTGGAATGGTATTTCTTATGTGGGGCTTTTTTGGTATATTGGGGTGAATTGGAGGTCGGAAGGGTTTGATTGGTTGTTTGGGGAGAATTGGAGGCTTAGGTGGCAAACCAAGCAAAAACCAGGTGCTGACACACGTTATCCACCTCCTAGGGCAGAACGGACTCCTAACGGCGAGGGTCGAGGATCTCAGAGGTGTTTCATAAGACCCACAACAACCCATCTATATAAGGGCATCAGCCCTAGAGACTCAGGTACGCGCGATTTTTTCTAACTAGCTCTCTTGCATTCAAGTATTAGCTTGCTTACACAACTACCCACTAACTTAAGTATCGAAGTGACCACGCCGAGTTAACCACCTCGGGTTGTCTGTGCTTTATCTTCTTGTAACTCGACTCGCTAGCCTAGCAACTGACGTCTGAGCTATCATCCAAGTAGGAGCTCCAGATCGTGCACCATTAATTAATAATAATTTTAAACTCTTAATATGTATTTATTATATAACCATATTTACTAAAATTAATATTTATTATATTTTAGTAATTATTTATTGTTTTTTGTGATAGATGTATTTTCAATGATTATGTATAAATTTATTTTGTTTTGTTATTTAATAGAAAACTTTTAATAATTATTGGAGATTAAAGTAGTATTATTGATTTTTTAAATTTAATGTATTGTACTTATTGTATTTATTGTATTTTTGTTATAACTTATTGATTAATTAATATTCATTAGAGATTAAACTATTATTTGAGATTATACTATTTATTGACTAAGTTAATATATTTTTAGTACGTATTGTATTTTTGTAATTATTGTATTTTTTTCATTACCAATATATTTTCAATAATTGTATATCTTTGCTATAAATTTTCAATAATTATTGGAGATTAAACTATTATTATTTATTAGAGATAAGACTATTAATTTAGCTAAAATTATGAGTGTTCATGAGTTGGTTAGGTCCAGGCCATAGGTTAGTTGGCCAACCAAATTGACCTGGCTAGGTTGGGGAATTGGTCCGCTATAACTGATTGACCTTTTGTGAAAACCAACCCACTCAAGTTGTATCAGTTTGGATCAGTTTTCATAAAAGTTTTGTCGGTTCAAAAGATTTAAACGTAAAAATTTAATTTAATTTTAAAAATTATAGTACAATTATTAGAAAATAAATTTAAAATTTAGATTGATGAAATAAAATATTTTAGACTAAGAAATATGGGGAATTTCTCACTTTTTCATATTAAAATTTATATTTAAAATATAAAATATTAATATATATCCATTGTTAGGTTGTTCGATTTTGATCAGTTTACAAATGGGAAAAGTGAAACTGATCCAATGTGGTTGAATTGGAAAATTTTTGAACCAAAACTGACCTAAAATAATAGAAAACCAACCAACTCAGATCAGGTTGGTTGGGTTGGTCGATTTCATAAGTTTAATGAATAAACCTAACTGAAATTAATTATTGTTATTTTTGTACTATAAATAATTTATTAAAAGTTGTATATAAATATGAATAATTATTAATTATTTAAAAAGTTGAAAATATAAAACAACTATTTATGTGTTTTTATTAGGGTCATTTATTAGAACACACCTTATAGTTTTACATATTTACTTAAACCTACCTTATAGTTTTCATTTTACTAAAACATCCCATATATTTTACAACTTATTTACTTAATCAACATTTCATTAAGGAGTGTTTGTTTTGCCATTAGGCCCATAATTTTTTATTCCAAAAATACCCTTATCACTTTTTTATACAGAAAACAAAATTGGCCAAATATAGCCAATAGAGTGGTTGTCCAAGTCTTACTAAGGGCAAGAATGATATTTTTATTTCTATTTTTTTATTAAATTTATTTAAATGAACATTAGGGTCAACATTGTCATTTCTATTATCATCTAATGGAAGACTGATTAAATCCATTGCAAATTATAATAGTGTTTCAGTAAAATGCTAACTTTAAGGTAGATTTTATTAAATCCATGAAATTATAAGGGTATTTTAGTAAATAACCCTTTCTATTATTTATCTTTCGCTTAATGGATGCACGGGTCTCCGCTAATAAAAATATTAAAAAATGTAAAAAAAGTAAATATACATAGATATTATTATCATTGTGATCATCATCATCTAAAATTGCCGCATATTTTACAAAATATGTTCACATTTGCTAGTTCTATGAAAAACAACAAAAGAAAAAAGATACATGATCAGTGAGCCAAGCATGACTGCATGAACTTGCCACCTGACTGGACAAATCTCTTCTGAGCTTAGCGTGTTGGCAGCCTTGTAAATATATATAGGAATCTTATTGGGCCTTAAATCCAAATGGGTCAAGCTGAAACAGTGAAATTGTCTGTTGGTCAATCTATAAGCAATGTACACCCAACCAAATTAAAAAATCAAGTAAACTGCAAAAGAGGTCCAAGGTTCAAAATCCTATATAATCTATAGGTCAGAGTTCCCCCAGTAAGCTGTCATCAGTCACAGTATAGAGGTTGCTATCTGCAGTTGGTCCCTCTAGGCTTATGCTCTGTTTCTTCTGGCTATCATGGTTGAGTGTTTTGTAAAAGCCAGCCAGGGGAATCCAAAAGGGAGTTTCATTCAGCCTCGTTGGGGAGAGGAGATCAATTCCATGGAACAATCTCATAAATCCAATCATCAAACGAAACATCCTAGAAAACTCCACGAAACCGTGTCTTTCTGAGCTATAACATGGGCTAGTGGGCCACCTGTTAGCTTTTCTTGGGCAGAATATTTTCAACCTCACTGAGTATCAGAGAGTCTTCTTTGGTAAGAGTGCAAAGTAAATACTGATTCTTTCTGAGTAAAGCCCGTAAGCAATTTCATTCAACCAAAAGTTATGGAAGCAATTTTTTTCTTCCATTTTAAACGCAAAAATGTTAAAAATAAATAAATTTACTTTAATTTCGTATTTAGTACAAAAATGTATTTTAACAAAAAGCTCGCAAAATTGAACTGGAGTACAAATGTAGCCCTAAATAGGGAACTGGAGATGATAGAAGAGATCTATAAAATAAGTCAAATATAAAATGAAAAACAATGTATCTGAGACTTATATTTTGGGGTGTTAAAAACTTTTTTCTGGATTTGCATTTTCGGGCCTTAGTCTTTGTTCTGGAAAGAGCAAAAACATCTTTAGAGAGAGAGAATCAGGTGCCTATGATCAATAAGCATGAGAAGTAATTAATTTATAAGCATGAGAATCAGTTTTATTTGAGGGTTCAATGTTGAACATCACTTTCCTTTTCTCCTTTTTTTATGATCCAATTTGGAGAAGTAATTAATTTACCAAATCTCCTAACATAATTCAGTAAATCGGTTTATGGGATTTTTTAAAGAATCAGGTGCCTATGATCAAGTTTTGTTTCAAGCTTTTCAGGATTACTTGTGGGAAGACAACGATCATTTTTGGATTAAGGGTGCTAGCAGGATTCGAGCTTAGGGAATTGGGAGATGATTTCTGGAGACAATTTTGGTTCCTACAATCACTTTGTAATAGTGAATGTTAAAGCCATCTCACCAAACATTCAAAACTTTTCTTAAAAAAACGATTTAACCCAATTTAAAAGAAGGATCTAAAGCTTTTTCTATGGCTTCTAAGCATCAAATTTGTTTATGATAATTAATGGATGAATTGATGCTGATCTCACCCTAGAAATAGTTAGTATTGGATAGGCTCTCTTAGGATTGTGTTTGGTACCATTGTTATTTTCAACTAAAATATTTTAGATTATGCAACCAAACATTTTTGTATTCATATAATCCAAGAAATAGATACCAAACATACTAATCCCTAAAAGATGTAGGGTGGTCATGAAACGAACTTTTCACATTCTATTCAAATTTAGCTTGTAAAAAGCTGAATTTAGGTCAGTTTAAATCGAACTTTGAACCTAACGAATCTTGGCTCGTGAAACTCGTAAGCTTATTAAATTTATATTATATATGATGTTTTTAATGTTTTATATGTTATTTTTTTTTATAAGAAACTTGGCTCACTATTGAAATCGAGCCAAATAGAACCCAACTCAAATAGTTAGTGATGAGTGCGGATTTTGCCCTCCAGTGACATTGTGACACATGGCACCTTAGAACAACTAGGTGACACCCGGAACCACTCAGGCAACAACTCGCCAAGTTGATGGTGTCCAACCTGGCGGCCTAGCACAAGCGTGGCCTGGTAGCCTGGCACATGCGTCGACCTAGTGACTTGCGAGATGTGCTCGCCGACAAATTCAGCATACATACCCCACGATTCTTGGAGGTTGGCCCTCGTTCCGAAAGATGGTCAACGCGTATAGAAGTTACCTCTGATGATCTCGAACCGGTTAGACACGACCTCCTGGAGATCTCGAGGGCGATACGTGAGCAAGGCCTATATAAAGACACCATCCCCAATGATAGAGGGGGGAAACGAATAATCAAGTAAGCAAATTCTAACTCTCATACTGTGTGATTTTTAGCTCCCAATCTACTATGAGAGTACTGACTTAAGCATCGGAGCGACCTCGCCGGGTTAGCCACCTCGGGTCCTCTGACATTTTGGTTTTTTGCAGGTCTCCAAAGAGTAACGAACTTCATCAATTCAGCTCACCACCAGGTCAGCCCGGCACCTCACAGGTAGGTAGGCAGCCAAAATTCTCCACTTCGACCTGAATCATCTACCACTTGAAAGCAGACTGAATGACGAGGTACTTAGCCCAAAAAATTGGCCATCAACCAAAAATCGATTAATCAGTTAGGAATTTCTTCCAAACCCAATCCTTTAAATTCTGATTGGAACCGCTCAACCTGTAAAATCTCAAACCTTCAGCTTGAAGTATATGATCAGAAATGTTGCACCAAACATTGTAATCTCTAGATGTTGTATCCCATTTCTCACGGCACACTTATTACATTGTTCAGCATTAAGCCATCGATGGTTAACAGAAGGCAGAAGGCTAGTTAAGCCATCCATGTCAACAAGTCGAATAAATCCAAAGTGCAGCTTAATTCCCCTTCATGAGAATATAATCCATGGTGGTAATTGGATAATCTGAACCTCCAAGTAGAATCAAAATTTGTCTTCTTCTACTGATTAATGGAAAAAAAGATAATCAGTTACTCTGTCTCAATCCCCTAAGCTTTTCAATTTTTCGTTAAAGAATACGTTTCAGTCTCTGTCACTTGTTCTTGAAGCCACATCAACTTAAGGCCTTATTTAATTAAAATGTCTCATTTCACCGCCCAATTTCCACACTAAGCTAAAATGATGGTTGATGACTAGAGTAGACCAAATGTAATCTGCAATTCAGATCTTACTTTAGAAAAACGATGAAGATACAAAGAAAAGAAAAAGAAGTTATACTCGAGAGATACGGGGGGCTTCTATTTGTCAAAAGGTCCCACTTAAGAGAGAATCCCAGACTGAAGAAAAAATGTCATTTCATGATAAGCATAAGCATCCATTTTGTTGGAGAGAGAGAGAGAAATTCCTTGCTTCCAATGGGGCCAAATGTTTTTCTGTAAGGGTATGAACTGACACAAGACCGTGTGAATTTGCAGTCTCAGACGAGTGAAAGTACCACTTTTTTTTTGTCATTGTTATGGGCGAACAGGATCACACTAATGAGATGGATAGCCCAACAATTCTTGAAGCCCAGTCCATAATCCTTATAGCGTCCAAAAACGCGTCACTAGACCTGGCAATTGGGCTAGCTCATTTTGGACCGGGTTGGTAAAAATTAGACCCCTAATCTTGACCACGAGTCAGATATATCAATGGTTCAGCCGTCTGGGTTAGTTGGTCTTTGACCAAATCAATGTGATCTTTACCAAAAAATACAAACGATTGTCCTGGTCAATACTAGTTTGGAAGAATTAATTACTTTGAAAAAGGATGACCCAGGGGTGACCCGTGGCCCAACCCAACCTGAGCTGAATAGGCCCGGGTTTGTGGGTTGGGTCAACTTTTTGCCAAAGACTACGCGTCAGGACAGACTCTGGTTACGGCCGCTGAAGCCTGATGAGATGAATTCATTAAATAAACCAGGCAAATCATCTACTTCAAGAGAGAGAGAGAGAGAGAGTCAAAGACTCAAAAGATAAGGACCCAGTCACCCAGCCCCAGCCCTAGGCTCGACCTCCCCTCCCCATATAATCACTGGTCACTAGTCACCATCAATTGGACTTGGCGAATACTGTGGCCCATGACGCTGAATCCAACCTGCCCATGTCACTCGCTTATTACCTCCTTGTCTGTCCACTGTCCAGTCCATATCCAAAAATGGGTGGTCTTTCCTTCAATATCTTTGAGTGTCTTGGGCTCTGCCCTCAGAACTCTGGTTTGTGAAATAGCAGTCTACGTTGAACGGTTGAACCCATTCAATGGTGACTGGTGAGAATCCGAAGACAATGGATTCATAGTTGAGAGTTCAGAACTTCAGACCAGACGTGTGTGAAGGATCCTGTACCCCTGTGTCCTTGGCTTGGGCCATCCACGAGGAGCTGTTCCCGAGAGGCCCACCAAACAAAGGCCCGTTGATAATGTACTTGATGATTAAGGTCCAATCGTTGTCATAAGTCTTGTCATATTGGATTTTAACCTACTCATTAGCCTGTATGAACAAGACAAACAAGCTTCATTTTGTATATGGGCTCCAGAAAAGTTTAAGTGGGCTCCTTTCAAGCCCAAACCCACCCACCCACATAAACTAAAACTCTGCCTTAATCAAGGTGACAACCACAAAAATCCATACCAGTGTTTTGGGCTTTTCTGTTTCTCCCTTGCCTTAAAGAGTTCAATCATGGTATTTTGGCTAATGAAGCAACTCTTCTCCATCATTCCCTCTCTCTCTCTCTCCCTTCTCCAACACTTAACCAACTAACACCAACACAACCACAACCCAACCCAAAACTTGGATTGGATGGTCTTTGGCTCTGGCCTTGCACTTAAAGAAACAAAAAGCTATATGAGCAATCATTGTGAAGAGGATGAGGTACAGCAGTGCGTAGGTTATTAAAATACACCCTCGTCCCCCCATTTCTTTTCAAAATTCAAACTCATTCACTTTCCAAAACATCGCCCAAGTCTTCCCCTCTTTCCTCCCATCTCTGTGGCCTCTCTCTTTTTCTTTTGTTTTTTTGTCTTTTGATGCTCCTAACTAGTTCAAAGGTACGAGAGAGGGAGACTTGTTTGGAGCTGCTTTGAATGGAGCAGACGAACGGAGGAATCTTTGCTAGGTGAAAGATTTTAAGCTCAGGGCGGGGCTGAAGAGGAGGAGGAGGTAGTGGAGGTGGTGGTGGCGGAGGATCTGAAAATGAGTACGGCGAGATTCATCAAGTGCGTGACAGTGGGTGACGGAGCAGTGGGGAAGACATGCCTGCTCATCTCCTACACAAGCAACACTTTCCCCACGGTACAATTTATAGTTCATGATGATGTGTTGTGTGTATGCATGGAAATTTTCATGTTTATGAAGAATTAATGATGGTAATTGTAATGATATCGGTTTTAGTGATCATGATCTAAGCTCTCTCTCTCTCTCTCTCTCTCTCTCTCTCTCTCTCTCTCTTTCTCCAGGATTACGTTCCGACAGTGTTTGACAACTTCAGCGCCAATGTTGTGGTGGACGGTAGTACTGTGAACCTTGGATTGTGGGATACTGCAGGTGAGTCTTCAGTTTTTTCGTTCGTGGGTTGATCTCTGTTTCCATGGAAAAAATCTTCTCAGCTAGAGCAATTGGCTTGGAATTTGATAACCATGTTTCTAGAACAGAAATAGAGCACCACTACCCATTTGCAGCTTTTGGGCTGTAAGGGGATTCTCTAGAAGAGGTGATTTAGGATTGCACCTTTACAATTCAATTTAAACAGAGGTTTATATAGTTGAAATCAAACAATCTCTGCGTGTTTTCCTGAGTTTCCTACAAACCCATTTACAACTATGATCGATTATTCTCCCAAAAAGTACTAGGAAATCAGTCATTGGAACTCTGATCAATTAGCTCATAATTACAGAATTGAAGTTTCTTCATTTAATAACCCTTTTCGAATCATCATGCCTCTGTGGCAGCCACGGAAATACCAAGGGCAAAAACTAGTCCCCAACCTAGTTGTGAACATTATGTTTGAAAACTGACTCCTCTTTTTGTTGAGGTCTTGAGGGGGAACCGGTTCTTCTCACTTTTCAATGGTCAAGGCACTGAAAAGACTTGAAAGAATGAGAAAGATCCTTTCCTTTTTCTTTCTATATATCGTTGTAGTTAATTTAATTTTCTTTTGGTGGATGTCTGCAAGGTTCTTTTCATTGCTGAAGAGATTTGAGTCAATTTTTAGTTCATGTTTGAATTTATTACAGGGCAAGAGGATTACAATAGGTTAAGGCCTCTAAGTTACAGAGGTGCTGATGTGTTTTTATTAGCCTTCTCTCTTATCAGCAAGGCTAGCTATGAGAACGTCTCCAAGAAGGTTATTTAATTGTTGTTCTTCCCTTTTTCTATAACTTTCTTGTCTGATGAACTGTTCTTGGCCGACCAACAGAATCTGACACAGTCATCTGTATCTTGACCCACAGTGGATCCCAGAGCTGAGACACTATGCTCCTACAGTGCCAATTGTTCTGGTTGGGACCAAGCTTGGTAAGATCACTGAATTCAAGAAATAATACAAGAATTATAATGGTGAAATGACCGTTTATCTTTTGATCAACTCCCTTGTATGTCCCAACATCCAACATACTTCACGCAAAGTATTGCCATTAGGACCCACAGAAGTCATTTAGTCATTTCTCCATTCTGATTTGAAGTACAGTACTTGCAAGCATTCAATGGTGTCACTAATTATATGGACTCTCAACCACTGTTCAATGTTCATGCCGAATAATCCCAGCTCATTAATTCCAAAGTCTTTGGTAGTTCTTGGATCTTAATGTTAATCTAGTTTTAACCAAATACAGATTTACGAGAAGACAAGCAGTTTTTGATTGACCACCCTGGTGCAACACCAATCACAACTGCTCAGGGAGAGGAATTGAAGAAGGCAATTGGTGCAGCAGTTTATATCGAATGCAGCTCCAAGACCCAACAGGTTTTTATAGTTCCACATACTGAAACTTGATTTCTTCCACAAATTCGAGCCATCAGGCATCAGATTTGGGAATAATGACATAAAATACTTCTGGGCTAGCATCTGGATCAGAGTTTTGGGTGTCACTGTTCCTAATTTTCAAGTCGAAAGGCTAGCTTTCTACAATCTAGCTAATCTAATTTTTTCAAACTGCTCAATGATCTATGACCCTTCTAATCAAAATATGAATTCTCACTCTATGCAGTATGAAATTATTTGGGCTGACTTCTTATGTTGATTCTGGTTTCTTAGAATGTGAAGACCGTGTTTGATGCTGCAATCAAGGTTGTTTTGCGCCCTCCGAAACCAAAGAAGAAACGCCACAAGCCAAAACCATGCGTGTTCCTCTAGATAAATTCCATAACGTCGGTCCTCCCTCTACTTGTTTCTCTTCTTCTATGTCTCTCCAGGGACTGCAAGAACACTAGAAGGAATGTTAGATATCTTGAAGTCTTCTGTTGCTAAGACTTCTAAGCATTTGCAGTATTAATATTCTGTTCTTGTTCTTCTCAGTGAACATATATCTTAAGGAAATTTGCTCATTTCTTGAAGAATATTATATATGGTCTCATGACTATCGCATTACTGAAACAAAATGTCATTCAACAGGTGATGAATCTTTGATGGTTACTTGATTTTAATGAATTTGCACTAAGCAAACGTGCTAATTTAGCCAGACCTTACTCTGTTATCTATCTCTGTATCTCGTATACTTGGGCAACGTTGAGTGTCTCTCATGGTTACCATTTTGCAATTCAAAATTTCACCAAATTGATTATTATATAAGAAGTATTTGGTGACTTCCGAAACTCGTTTCCTCTCTATATTTCTTACAACCAATGCAACTTTCAGTCTTGGAGTAGAAATCATCTATATCTAAAGATTGGTCAGAAGAGTTCACCAAGGGCCTTTCTTTTATTCCTTTTTCTTACTGGCAACTGTTCTAATTTTCAGAAGGGTTTAGCAGTGACCAGCCATACCAATATTGGGTTCTTTATTTCTTTTCTAAAATATGCTCTTCATATTGTTTAATTCCAAGAAAAGCCAAGACTTGGTGCCTAATTCTGAATTTGTGCCAGATTTTCTTCTTCTTCTTCTTGTATTTTTGATAATTAACAGATATTCATTGATTCTAAATCAAAACCTTTCAAAAAAGCAACAAGGACAAAATACAAACAGCATATGGCTGGCAAAACAAAACAAACAATTTACCTAAGAAACAGCTAGTTACATCTCAGTTCACAAACCCAAAAAGCCCCACTCCTAAGTCGTTTTTTTAAAGCACCATTCAAGGATCAAAATTTCGCAACCCGATTACCCGTCCCCTCTGAAATTTTGAAAAAAAAAAAGCACTAAGTTCAAAGTACCGATACGTCGGTTCCTGTGTACTGGGATGTATCAATATTTTCAACCTTGATCTGCCACCCGATTTTCACTTCTAGGAATTCAGTTGAACAAGCAGTTCATTTGTAATGGCCCATCTTATATAATCCTCTGTAATGCAAGCCTGGTTAAAAGCTTAATGTTTTCTTCCAAGATCTGGGCCAGGACAATGATGCCTCAACCTTTTCCTTCATTGTAAATAAATAGAGCTATCAATGACCAAGGTCAACTCAACAGGAATCCAACCCTATTACATAGATCTGGTTCTTTATGTTAGTCCCAATTGTGAATAGAACAATATACACATGATAAAGATACCTGGAACCTCCCAACATTTTATATTTGTTTCTCATAATTTACCTATATAATTTCATAAACAAACATCTGAAATTATATATCCTTTTGTAATTGAAATACAAAGAAGAGCAAGAAAATTCATAGATTATTATAAAATTAGCAAGTTAAATACTGCAAAGGACTTTTGTGAAAATAATAAGAATGGAAAAAATAGAATTTAACGATGGTATGGCAAAACAGGATTTATGTAGCTGAACCATAATGATTGCGTGATTCTTATTGGATTGGGTTCAATCCACATCAGATCTGAACAAATCCAGCCTTGTAATAGCCTCATTACAGAAGGTGTATCTGCATTTAGTCCCAATTATAACAGGGTCAAGATGTATTATTCTCTGTCTACCGTATAAATAAAATTTCTTACTTTTGCCAATACAATCAATAATAGTAATAATGGTACTTATAATAATAATAAGGGTCCATTCTTTTTTCAAATTAATGGGATTTTGGTTCCCATTGATCGAGATATATATGTTCTTTATTTATGTGAGGACCATGAATAATTCATTTTCCCTAGGTTCCATGTAGGTAAATAACTTTCTCGTATGAGGGGAGGTTGTTAACACTTGAATGAGACAAATTTGTTCTTTTTAATAATGACTTTTTATGGCTAAAATGACAATTGTTATATTTACCTAGGAAATAAAAGAATATGGGTAAATGCACTTACCAAGGTAAGTAATTTATCCAAAAATGAATAGGGCCTAAGTCAATAATAATAAGGGCAGCACTTGTATTGAGGATCATATCCCTTAGGGTGGAATTCTTTTGTATGGGATTGGATGAAGCATGTGTCAACTTTTAAGAGTAGTTTGTATTTGTGGCACAATGGTGGAGGCTGATGCCTTTATGTTGTTGCTGCCACATTTGTGTTTTTAAATGCCATGTCAACATACTATTGCTAGTAATGGTAGAAAAAATGGGAAAACACCAAAAAGGGTGTTTTCTCATGCTACACCTTTCCCGATTTCCAAAGACGGCTAACTAAACAGTAATGTTTTCCCAAAAGACAGATTTCTGATATGGCCCTGTTTTATGAGGAAATGGCATTGATGCCAAACACCTACTAAAAAAATAACTCCTCGTAAGTACGGAGTGAGCAGCTACTGGCTCTCTTTATTTATTTATTTTTGTCTTTGGCAACTGGCAAGTAGTGGTGATCATTTCTAGCCTGGCTTGAAGTTGGAAATCCTGGCCCATTCTACCTGCACAAGGTCTGTATATAAGATGGGCTATTGGGCGTGGACTCTCTTTATATCAAGTGCCAAATGGCCCATGATCATCCCTAAAAGGTTTTAATCTTTCTTGATCTCTTATACTATTTCCTATTCTTTTCTTATTAAAAATTCTGATCAGTTACCAAAAAGTGTTCAACTATGATATAAAAAAGATATGATATCCGAAAAATAACAAATCAATAAATTTGAATCATAAACGTGATAGCGAATAAGGTGTTATTTATCAAAAATCATGAATGAATTTTGATTGATCAAAAATCTTTCCATACTATATTTTTTGAACATCATTAGTTTTCACCTTCAATAGCTTCAAACTCCACATTACTTCTATTATATCAAACAACTGACTCAAATCAATATGGTAAGCTGTGCCAAGTCGTCCGAGTCCTAACACATGGGCAATTCAATTAGTTTTGTAATCCATGGTTTTCCACATATCTGGTAAATTTTCCTATCTCATCTCATTCTCATCGAATATATGCCTCGGTAGGGCAAATATTTCTGATAACCTTTCATAACCATTCTCTCTCTCTCCCCCACCAGATGAATAAAATAAGTAGAGGTAGTTAATGATTTGGTGAATGTAAACCTAATCTCCAATGTGCTCTACAACTTCCTAGAAATGAAGTTTGCATATTGGGAGGACATTGAGTTAAAATATTTTTATTGGGTTTACTTAGTATGATTTTCTAATTGATGATTTTGGACAAATAACAAGTTATACTTGTGATCTATTAATGGGTTATAGTTTCACTTTCTATCAATAACCCATTGATCTTTTCTATTTGCCCAAATATTACAGTTCTTATTATTAACTCTAGAGTAATTTATATCCTAATTAATCAAATGTTATTTTAAATTTATAAATAAATGAAATTGTTATTATGTAATGCCAAGAATACATTTCTTTGCAAAGTGAAAGAGGTGGAGTAAATTGCTAGTGGATGCAACAAGTTTCAACAAAGACATTCATGCTACTTTTATTTCTAAGAGAAAAAGAAGGAAAACACCCATTGAGGGGGATACATTTATACAAAGACTGGTAATCCATAAGAGCTGATTCAATACGCCACAAAGGAAGAATAGAGCCAGATGTTGTGAAATTGTTCCCTTCTTTTTATCTTTTAGGTATATGTTTGGTATCGATAATGCAGTATTGTTTGGTAGCATTTCCTAGAGCAACAACAACTTTTTCTGTTTGGTACCAATGTTCCAGGAAACGTTTTATGCATTTCTACCCATTATCTAGTGCCATATCACTGTCCTGTTGGCAGCAATGAGTTGCATCTTCAAGAAATGCCAAATTTGGCGTTGCTCCAAACTATGCCTTCCCGATTTCCAAGGCATAGCTTGGAGCACCGTTTTCTATAGAAAAGCGGTTCCAAATAGATGGTTATTTCTTGGAGCACTGTTTTTTCCTATGTGGTGCTAATATGGTGCTGTTGGTCCAAGAAATGGCAACAATGCCATACAACCACTAGGTTTTGGCCTGCAGTAGTAAGCATTTGTTGGGAAAGGCATTTTGGTAAAAAAAATCTGATGAAGCACGATCTGGCCGATCTTAGCTGTCAACGACCTTGCTTCTGAACTGGGTAGCAGGGAACCTAAAACATAGGAGATGAGGAAGCTCCGAAGCTCAAGTTAGAATCCTTCAAAAGCAAGATAACACTAGATAGCGCAAAGTTTGCATACCTTCTTTGTTGGGGGGCAGGGGGCTCTTATAATCACTTCGCGCACTCGCTCCGAGGCCCTTGTCAGGTCGGGTATGATTACCCTTGCGCTTGTCAATTCGGTCGTCGTCCTTTCTGCTGGGACAGAACCGTCATTGCCTAACCGTCTCTCTAACTGGAGATGGCGGTGTCAGTGGCGGTGGCAGGTGGCCGTTTAGAGTGCGGCTGCCAAGTGTCAGATCCCAAGTCAGTCAGGTGCGGCGCCCTTGGGCACGGGCTTCCTCAGTGTCAGGCATGGTACGACTTGTTTGGTTTTGGTGCCCAGAAGGTGATGCGGAGTGGTGAGCGAGGCGAAGTCTTGAGTTCGAAGGTATCTATAGGCCAGGTCAGTTCGGCGAGGTGTATCCCGAACTGTTACAAGGCAGGCCAGTTCGGCGAGGTATACCTCGAGCTGTTACAAGGTTGGCCAGTTCGGCAAGGTATATCCCGAGCTGTTACAAGGTTGGCCAGTTCGGCGAGGTATATCCCGAGCTGTTACAAGGTTGGCCAGTTCGGATTACTCTAGTTTTGGGCCAAGGGTGAGTTCGGGCCCCCCGTAGGGACTTCGGTCTGCTGGTGTCCCCTTGTTCACACCTTAGGATTGGCTCTTTTGCCGAGCTGTTGTTTTTGCCACGTGTCGCATAACTGTGAGGTCAGGCCAAATCTTCCTTCATCAATTGCCCCCCACTCCTCGCACCAAGGGTCTTGCCCTGGTGTGGGGAGTTTCGCGAGGTAGTAGGTGGATTTGTCCTGTCCTTCGAATCTTGACTGCGCGAGTTGCTTTTGCCAGGGTTCTTCGATTTCCGAGAAGGCTGGAAACGTGCCTACTCATAAATGTTGATGGTTGTGACAGCGCGCGTTTTAAATTTCAAAAATTCGCGCCGCTGGGACGTGACAGCGGGTCATTCAAAAAGGCGTGCCACTGCTGTATGTGCGCGGGCGGCTGTCAGGGTGACGTGCGGCACAGTCAGTTTCGGAAAGACGTGTGTCGGTGCGACGTCGGTTTCAAGAAGGCGTGCACTGACGTTTCGCTCTTTTCGAAAAGACGTGCGCCAATCACGTCTCGACCTTATGGGACATGCGGTCATCGAAAACGTGGGCCGTCGAATCGTCTTTGATCTGCATGGTCGATTCTTGGTTACTGTAGCTATAAATAGTGGGGGACCCCAGTCGATTTGTCACTTCTGCGGTTTGTCTACTAAGCTCGCGTCCAACTTTTCAGCTCGCGTCCAAGTTTTTTCCAGCTCGCGTCAAGGCTGGTTACATAGCCTTCAAGGTTCTTTGGCTTGTTCCCGTCTCCAGAGCCTTCAAAACTTTCTTCTGGTGAGTACCTTCCTAAATCCACCTTTTCCTCAATGTCTAGCTTTGATAGCTCAGACGACTCTTCAAGTAGGGCCGACGTAGGTTCTACCAACCGAGCTGTGTCCCCCGACTGCCTCAGTGATCCTGAGGTGGAACTCGAGGACTATGAACCAGTAGGTCGAGCCGCTTCGGGCAGTTTGGCGTCTACCTCTCGCCGAGGTCGGATGCTAGACAGGCTTGCTCCCTCGACCATGACGCCTGAGGGGCTTCAATTTGTACTTATGTCTTACAACCTTCCTGGGGGGGTATACATATTTTATTCCTTCGGGTAGCTTTCCTTGGGAACACGGTCCTGATGAGATCGTGATTTTTTTAGAGCAACTCGCTACGGGGTTGCGACTTCCTTTCCACCCCCTTCTCGTCGAAGTCATAAACCACTTCGGTGTCACCATTGGCCAACTTCATCCAAACTCTATTCGAAACCTGGTGGGGACTGTTTCCCTTTTTTGCGAGCAGAATTTCCCCTTGGACTTAGAGATATTCTCCTCCATCTTGATGCTCAAGAGACAGGTGGGTTCTCTTCCTGGGGGAAGACGGGCGTATTACCTTTCTCCTCGCCAGGGTTTTAAGCTTCTGCACGATCTTCCTAATAAGGTCCCGGCGTGGAAGTGGGACTACTTCGGTGTGCGAAGTGCACAAGGATGGCCCTTTCAGACCGGGTGGGGTGAGGCCACTCCTGATTCAGGTGTTACTCTCGATAAAGAGACGGTGAAGGGCCTCCGGCAATGGGCACGGCAAGGTTTAAAGTGCCATCACTACTTAACGGAGGCCAAGCTTATTGCGGCCGGTCTGAGTTCGGGTAGGTTTCTAGCTATGCGGTTTCTTGCTTGCTTTGTTCTTTCATTTTTTCTGATGTCGAACTCGTTTTTGCAGGTGTGATGGACGCGGAGAGAAATCGTGGGGGGCGTCTGTTCCAAGGTATGAAGAGGAGGAAGCGGGTCGCCAAGCAAACTCGTACCGAGCTGCCCCTGGATGAGGAGCCCCAAGTTCCAGACCACACGCCGGAGGATCTGCCCAAGGAGCCCGAGGTGACTCCACCGATGCATGAAACTGTCGGGGCGCCTTACGCTGAGACCACTCATACGGGCGCTCCTGCATACTCAAGTGCTCCTGCTCACTCTGGGTCCGCTCATACGCGGGCTGGGCTCTCGGGTTCGGGATCTCAAGGGGAGTTCAGGAGCGTGTTGACGCCGAACTACGCTCTTCAGAAGAGTAGGGAGGCTACTTTCCCTGAGGAGATTGCGGCGTGGACCGATCTTCCTTGAATCAGGTAACCTGCCGCGCCGTAACACATGCTATGGTGGTAAGTTAGATTCCGTCTGCCTTTTTCATTTTCTGTCGCTTTTGCTATTATTGCTCACTTGTTTCTTTTGGTAGGTGAATTCTTCAATTCATGCCTTAGCGGCCCAAGTGGAGAGGAGCTCGCGACAGGCGCGAGCTGTTGAGGTTGCCGCTCATGCTGCTGAAGAAGCTTTCCGTGCTATAGAAGCGAATACCCGGGTTGCTGAGGTGGCCGCTTATGCTACCGAAGAGGCTTCTCGCATCGCGATGGCCACACAGGCAAGGTCTCAGCGTGACACCGAGGCCATGGGGGTAGTTATCAAGCATATGGCGGACTTGAAGTTGGATTTGCAGCATCAAGTCGAATATCTTCAGGAGGACATCAGGGAGAGAACACAGATTTTTTCCCAATGCATTGAAGACGCCAAGAAGAAGGCCGTTGAAGACTACATTGCCTCTCCGCGTTTTGACGATCTGATGGTGGATTCTTACAGGAGGGGGTTCAAACTGAGTAGGTGGATGATCCGGAATACGTGCCCCGACCTCGATGTTAGTGCCATATCCACTTCACATATAACTCAGGAGATGGCCAATGCTGCCGATGGCGAGCCGGACTCTGAAGGAGAGGCAGGGCCTTCGGGTGTTGTTGAAGTGCCTTCTGATGGCGAAGAAGTAGCTCCAGGCATGTAACAACCCTTTTTTTTTTTGTAAGTCCCTTCTGATGGCCAATGTACTCCTGTTTCTTGCAACGGAATAGATAATCTTTTTGCCCAAGTGTTCCTTTTCCCCGAACTGATTTTTTGTCGAACTGAATATGCCACTTTCTTGTCTGGGTTATTATACTTCCGTGACCTGTTTTGCCGCGAAGGCTTTTCGCAGCGAACTGATTTTTTGCCGAGCTGATAATATGCTCGACTTCTTTGCTTGTTTACACTGAGGTTCCTCTTGGCTCTGCATCGTGGCACATAGGACCTGATTTCGTCCACTTCGCTTGGCGGTTTATAGGTAGTATCGCCTTAAGTTCATGATGTTCCATGCTCGAGGTGCTTGTTTGCCTTCCAAGGTTTCGAGTTCGTATGCCCCCCCGAGCGCTCTTTTTTACTTTATAGGGCCCTTCCCAGTTTGGTCCAAGTTTTCCCACGCCGGTTTCGGGCACCATAATCTTACGAAGGACCAGGTCGCCGACTCGGAAGCTTCGTTGCTTTACTCTGGTATTGTAGTAGCGAGCTACCTGCTGCTAGTATGCCACTGTTCGGATGTGCGCAAGGTCCCTTACCTCATCCAATAGGTCAAGGTTGGTACGTAACTCATCTCTGTTCGTCCAATCATCGTATATTTCTAGTCGCAATGTTGGTACTTCGATTTCCGCCGGGATCACTGCTTTAGTGCCATAGGTGAGGTTGAAGGGGGTTTCTCCCATGGCGGTTTTTTCTGTAGTTCGGTGAGCCCATAAGACACTTGGTAGCTCTTCGGCCCACAATCCCTTAGCTCGATCCAGACATGCTTTCAGTCCACGCAGGATGGCTCTGTTCATTACTTTCGTCTGACCGTTTGCCTGTGGGTGCGCAACTGATGTGAAGTTTTGCCGAATACCCATGTTCTGGCACCACTCTTGGAACTTGATATCCTTGAACTGCTTGCCGTTGTCGGAGATTAGTACCCGAGGTAACCCAAGGCGACATACTATGTTCTTTCAAAAGAAGTTCTGTATGTTTCGGGTCGTAACAGTTGCTAGAGGTTCGGCTTCTATCCACTTCGTAAAGTAATCTACTGCAACAACTAGGAATTTTCTTCCACCTGTTGCTGGTGGTAATGGCCCCAGGAGGTCGATGCCCCATTGTGCAAAGGGCCACGGGCTGGCGAGGTATTTGAGGTCGGAGGCAAGTTGATGGTGGATATTGGCGTGCTTCTGACACTTGTCGCATTTTCTGACGAGCTCGACAGCTTCTGCCTTCATCGTTGGCCAGTAATATCCTTGTCGAAGTGCTTTTTGGGCGAGTGCTCTGCCCCCCAAGTGTCTGCCGCACAGGTCTTCATGAGTGTCGCGAAGTACGAACTTGGCTTCGGCAGGTCGCAGGAAACGCAAGTAGGGGAGCGTGTACGACCGTCGGTATAACTGTTCGTCTATTATGACGTATTTGGTTGCCTGGCGCTGCACCCTCTTGGCCGCATTGTGTTCTGCAGGGAGGGTTCCGTCTATCAAGAAGGTCGCGAGTGGGTCGATCTAGCTCGGCTCTGCTTCCAAGACGGGAGCGACCTCCTCTGTCCCCCCGATAATACTAGGCCGAGGTAAGTCCTCTATGTAAACAGTTCTCATGTTGTGACTTGTGCTGGCTAACCGGGACAGAGCGTCGGCCTCAGTGTTCTCTGACCTCGGGATTTGCCTGATGAAGTGTGACTGGAAGTTGAGCAGGGCTTCTTTTACTTTCGCCAAATATGCGATCATGGAGAGCTCGCGTGCTTCATACTCGCCCGTAACTTGGTTGACCACGAGCTGGGAATCGCTGCAGATGACCAAGTGTTTTGCCTTTACCTTTCGCACTAGGTCAAGCCCAGCTATCAGTGCTTCGTACTCTGCCTCATTGTTGGATGCCGCGAACTCAAAGCGTAGTGCGTATTCTAATTTTGTGCCACCCGGGCCGCATAAGACTATTCCAGCTCCGCTGCCTTGCCGGTTCGAGGAACCATCCACGTGAAGGATCCAGGGCTCCTCATCCCAGTTCGTGTTTCGCCTGACCAAGAGAGATGCCACACTGGCTGCTACTTCACGGGGTTTAGACTCTATTGGCTCGGGAGCTCCGGGTTCGCCCAAACTGGGGACCTCGGGCTCGACCTGTGGTGCTTCGTGGCTGAAAGTGCACTCAGCGATAAAATCTGCCAAAGCTTGGGCCTTAATAGCAGTTCTTGGTTTGTACTGGAGGTCGTACTCGCTGAGTTCGATGGCCCATTTCGTCAGTCAACCGAAAACATCGGGTTTGAGTAAAACTTGTCTCAGAGGTTTGTCAGTCAGGACGATGACGGTGTGAGCTTGGAAGTATGGGCGGAGTTTCCGAGCTGTTGTCACTAGTGCGTATGATAGCTTTTCTATCTGCGGGTACCTTGTCTCTGCTCCCTGCAAAATTTTACTAACATAATAGATGGGTCGCTGGACCCGGTCTGTTTCTTTTATTAGTACCGAACTGGCCACCTCCTCGCTTGTCAAGAGGTACAGTTCTAAGACCTCGCCCTCCTCGAGCCGGGCTAAGGTTGGCACACTAGTGAGGTAACCTTTTAGCTCGTCAGACACGAGCTGGCAGTCCTGGGTCCACTCGAACCCTTTGCCTTTGATTGCTTTGAAGAAAGGTAGGCAGCGGTCTGCCGATTTGGACATGAAGCGGCTTAGAGCGGCTATGCGGCCGTTTAGCCTCTGAACTTCTTTTACTTTCTGAGGTGGTCTCATATCTAGAATGGCTTTTATCTTGTCCGGGTTGGCCTCAATACCGTGCCGATTGACAATGTACCCTAGGAATTTGCCCGAGGTGACGCCGAAGACACATTTGTTGGGGTTCAATTTCATGCTAAACTGACGTAGGATTTGGAAGACAGAATCTAAGTCTTGTATTAATTCTTGTGAAAACTGAGTCTTGACGACCATGTCGTCTACATAGCATTCTATCTTCGTGCCAATCAGGGGCCGAAACAGCCTATTTACAAGTCTTTGGAAAGTCGCCCTAGCATTTTTTAATCCGAAGGGCATGACCTTGTAGCAATATAGGCCAAACTCAGTTATGAAGCTGGTTTTTTCCTCATCGGATGGGTCCATCCAGATTTGGTTGTAGCCCGAGTAGGCGTCCAGGAAGCTTAGCAACTCATTTCCCGAGGTCGCGTCCACTAGGTGGTCAATTCTGGGGAGGGGGAAGCAATCTTTCGGGCAAGCTCGGTTCAGGTCGGTGTAGTCGACGCACATGCGCCACTTGCTGTTTGCCTTTTTTTACCAACACCGGGTTGGCCACCCAGTTCGGGTAATGGACTTCCCTTATAAAGTTTGCTGCGAGGAGCTTCTCGACCTCCTCATCGACCGCCCTCCAGCGTTCTGGGGCTAAGTTGTGTTTCTTCTGTCTAACGGGTCTGACTACAAGGTCAGTATTAAGTTTGTGAGTTATCAGGCCGGGGCTAATGCCGGGCATGTCAGCCGCGGACCAGGCGAAAATATCTAAATTTTGAAGTAAAAAACTCACCAGTTCAGTTCGTAGGGGTTCCTCGACGGAAGCTCCGTTCTGAAGTGTGCGAGCTGGGTCCGTAGCTGAAGTCAGGATTGCGACCGTTTCCTCCATGGGCGAAGCTTGTTCCTCACCTTGCTCCGCAGGCCGCTCCAGTTCGAGGTCGTCGGCCGCCTTGGTTTTTCCCTTCAGGGCGGCAACATAACACTTGCGGGACTCGAGCTGGTCACCCCGCGCTACCCCCACACCGAAGTCCGTAGGGAACTTCATGGCCAAATAGTAGGTGGAGACCACCGCCCGTAGGATATGCGTGATCGGCCGCCCTATTATGGCATTGTATGGGGAGGGGGTCGCGACCACCAGGAAATCATGGTTGAGTCTGACCGCACAAGGCCATGTGCCGACTTCCACAGGTACTGTTATTTTTCCGAGGGGCCTGACTTCCTCTCCGCTGAAACCCACCAGGGGAGTGTTCGCGGGCTTCAGCTCGCTCCTCTGTAACGGTAGCTGGTCAAATGCTGATTTAAAGAGGATGTCCGCTGAGCTGCCCGAATCTACGAGTACGCGTCTGACCTCGAAGTCGCCGATCCTTAGTTTAATGACAAGCGCGTCATCATGGGGGTAGCGGACCCCTCGCGCGTCGTCCTCCGTGAAGAAGATTGGTTCTTCGGTCTTTGGTCTCTTTGGGGGGTTCCGTTCTTCGAGGGCCGCTTCGCGAACTGAAGTCTGGGCTGCTGCCGAGGTACACCCTGCTACCACCGAACCTCCCACAATTACATGGATGGTTCCCCGAACTAGCCTCTCTTTCGGAGGCTGTAGCTGCAACGGTTCAACATGTCTGCTGCTAGACTCAGGGGCATCCTTTTCGTGCTCCCCTTGCCGACCTGCCTTATTGTTATTATTGTTGTACTGTACAAAGTTTCTCAAGTATCCGCGACGGATGAGCCCCTCTATCTCGTCCCGGAGGTTATTACACTGCTCGGTACTATGACCATGGTCTCTATGGAAACTACAATACAAATTCTTATTTCTCTCGTTCGGATTTCCCTTTAGGCGAGGTGGCCACTTCATGTATGGGGCGTCCTTGATCGTCATTAAGATCTCGGTTTGCCTTGTGTTTAACGGCGTGTAATCTGTCCGGACTGCTAGGGGAGCTCGAAACAACTGGTTCGGCTTCGGCTCCCGGGCCGGGTTTTTTCTGTCGACCGGGTTGGAGAGCTCGCCTTCCCTCTTTCTTTTCTCGTTCCCGCCTTTGGTTCGTTGGTTGATTTCTTCCTCTGTCCTCATGAACTTGTCCACGAGCTTGAGGAATTCGGCCACGGTTGCGGGCTGGTTAGCCACCATGTGCCATTTGAATTCTTTGTGTGTTACCCCTCTTTTGGCCGCCGCGAGCTACACTTCGGGGTCCAACCGCGGTATCTGCAAGCATGCTTCGTTGAATCGCTTGATGTAGCCCCGAATGGATTCTCCTTCCCTTTGGACTACTCCGAAGATGCTTTCCTCTATTCTGGGGCACCATTGGCTGGTGACGAAATGTGCGGTCAAGACCTGCACGAATTGGGCCCAACACTTTATCGACCCGGGAGCCAGGTTCCTGTACCAAGTGCGGGCTACCCCCCTGAGGGTAGTGGTAAAGGCCACGCACATGCACGATTCGCTGGCCCTGGTGAGGTGCATTTGGGACTGAAAGGCATCAACGTGGTCGTTGGGGTCGAAGGACCCGTCGTACTTGTCCAGAGGTGGGAGCTTGAAATTTCTGGGTAAGGGGACCGCCAGGAGTTCTGATGCGAGGGGGGAAGGAACCGAGAGAATCGGGGCAGCTCCTACCTCGTCCGAGCTCGTCTCTTTGCCTCTGAGCTCTGACAAGACACGGGTGGCGGTTCGGCGACTTCTCCGGCGCCTTCGTTGTTGAGTGGGCCTTGTACTGGCGCTGCTGGCCTCTGTGTTACCGAGCTCGATGGGCCCAGAATGCTGGTAGTCTGCCGCCAGGGCGCCGGATCGGTTTTCCGTGAGCGGGAACTCGGGCTTGGAGCGCTGGGGTGCCGACTTCGCGGGCGAGGTTCCCGACCTGCCTACAAGTTGTGAGGTGGGGATGATATTTTTCTCTCTTCGGCCTGGGGATGAGGCCTGGCTGTTAGGGGGTTCTGGGGCCGGGAGGCCTTTCCTTGGTGGGGGCGTCCATCCTGCGGGAAGGCCTTGACCGGCCTCGGAGCGGGGTGGCGAGGTGGAAGTAGTGGTTGATTCAGTGGCAGTTGGGGGAACTGCTGTTGATAGTGATACTGGGAGATGTTGTGCAATACTTGGTGCTAGTGAAGCTGGTGCTGCTGGAACTGTTGCATTTGGGCTTGCATTGCCCGCATGCACTACATCAGGTCGTCCAACCGGTTTTGGCTGGCTGCCAGGGGGACGGCAGTCGGTTCAATAAAGGCTGTCTCAATAGGGGGAGGAAAGGAGATGCTTGTGGTAGAAAGGTTTACGGGCGCCACTGCTTGTGGCGCGTTCAAGTTGGGAATCCCATCCACCGAAAGGGGGATGGTGAACTGTCCAACGCACACCACGGGGACTTGAAGTTGTTCCCCGGTGGTTTTTGTCTCCGTGCCACGTCTGGCGTTGCTGGAGGAGGCCATGAGTGTTGGGTTTTTTGAAGAAAATGGGTTATGGAAGTTTGGAGGGAAGCTTTTTGAAGCATTTCCCACAGACGGCGCCAATTGATGAAGCGCGATCCGGCCGGTCTTAGCTGTCAACGACCTTGCTTCTGAACTGGGTAGCAGGGAACCTAAAACGGAGGAGATGAGGAAGCTCCGGGGGGGAACCCGGTGTAGCGGCTCCGAAGCTCAAGTTAGAATCCTTCAAAAGCAAGATAACACCAGATAGCGCAAAGTTTGCATACCTTCTTTGTTAGGGGGCAGGAGGCTCTTATAATCACTTTGCGCACTCGCTCCGAGGCCCTTGTCAGGTCGGGTATGATTACCCTTGCGCTTGTCAATTTGGCCGTCGTCCTTTCTGTTGGGACAGAACCGTCACTGCCTAACCGTCTCTCTAACTGGAGATGGCGGTGTCAATGGCGGTGGCAGGTGGCCGTTTAGAGTGCGGCCGCCAAGCGTCAAATCCCAAGTCAGTCAAGTGCGGCGCCCTCGGGCATGGACTTCCTCAGTGTCAGGCATGGTACGACTTGTTTGGTTTTGGTGCCCAGAAGGTGATGCGGAGTGGTGAGCGAGGCGAAGTCTTGAGTTCGGAGGTATCTATAGGGCAGGTCAGTTCGGTGAGGTGTATCCCGAATTGTTACAAGGCAGGCCAGTTCGGCGAGATATACCCCGAGCTGTTACAAGGCTGGCCAGTTCGGCGAGGTATATCCCGAGTTGTTACAAGGTTGGCTAGTTCGGATTACTCTGGTTTTGGGCCAAGGGTGAGTTCGGGCCCCCCGTAGGGACTTCGGTCCGCTGGTGTCCCCTTGTTCACGCCTTAGGCTTAGCTCTTTTGCCGAGCTGTTGTTTCTGCCACGTGTCGCATAACTGTAAAGTCGGGCCAAATCTTCCTTCATCAAAATCCAATAAGTGCTTTTTCACTAAAATAAGACAATTTCAAAGAAACTAAAAATTTTGACTTTTTTATAAACACTTATTACGTCTTCTATCTTGACCCATCACCTAATTACCAAAATACCTATACTACCCCCATTTGAAAGAAACACTTTTTCACCAAACACTCATAAGCTATTTCCTTTTACAACTAGCAAGCAATTCCATGCAAATACATGGGATTGAATAGAAGTTCGTATAGCAGGTTGGGGTTGGCAAAGTTAGGTTTTGACATCAGTTTGGTTCATGTTCTAAGGTTGGTCTAAGGTTGGCTCTTAACCCCATCCAATTCATCTAATTTATATTCATATTTTATTAGATGGACAAAAGAGTTTGAAAGATCATTACAGGAAAATGGGGCTATAGCTACGGTACTTTAGCTAAGGTAAAAAAAAAAAACTATAGCTAAAACAATTTTTAGCTACGGACAATTTGTCCGTGGCAAAAAGTTGAGCTTTAGCAACAGATAATTTGTCCATGGTTAAAAGTTATTCTGTTCGTGGCTGAAAGATACTTATAGATACCGTTATAATGTATCCGTAGCTATAAGTTACAAAAGCAAAAGTTGAGCTTTAGCTACGAACACTTTGTTTGTGGTTAAAAGTTATTCTGTCCGTGGCTAAAACATATTTAAAACCATGGTTATAATGTGTCTGTGGCTATAAATTACATAAACAGAAGTTGAGCTTTAGCTATGGACAATTTATTTGTGATTAAAATTTATTTTGTCCGTGGCTAAAGAGCTATTTATCACTATAGCCATGAATAACTACAATTCCATGGCTATAATTACGAAGTTAATCATCTTTAGCTACAATCATTTTATTCCTAGCTCATGAATAATAATTATATAATATTCATTTTAAAATATTTATTATTTATTAATTATTTTTTAAAGTAAATTAATAATTAAGAATTTATTAAAGTAAATGAATATAATTAAAATTATTAGCTCATTACTATTGCATAACAATAATAATTAATGATTTCCATTTAGTAATAATTAAACTAGAAAATAAATTAACAATAATTTCATAAATATATTAATAAAAAGAAAATAATTTCTAAAATAGAAATTAATAAGTATTACTTATTATTTGATTAATTAAAACTATTAGCTCATTACTATTGCATAACAATAATAATTAATGATTTCCATTTAGTAATAATTAAACTAGAAAATAAATTAACAATAATTTCATAAATATATTAATAAAAAGAAAATAATTTCTAAAATAGAAATTAATAAGTATTACTTATTATTTGATTAATTAAAACTAATAATCAGAAATTAATTTAATTATTTAAGTAAATTAATAATTAATATAAAATAATAAACTAAATATGAAAACCACTAATAGTTAATTAATTAATTACCTACGAATGAAAATAATATTGACAATTAAACTAAATTATTTAAATTCATAAATAAATTATTAATATAGATAAATAATTATTAATTATTATTTTATTAATTAAATAATAACTAATAAATTATTTCAACCACTTTACCAATTTTTTGCCTCGAAGTGTAATTTTTAACTTTTTTATTTGTGAAAGATGAAAAACTAAAATAAAATATAAATAAATAAATAAATATATATATATATTTCAAAACAACATTGTTTATTCTATATATAATAAAACATATACACTAACCAATGTTTAGAAAATTGGACGAGACCAGCTAGTCAAGTTATTGCTAAACCATGATCCAACCCTTAACCAATTCAATCATACACCTAACCCTATTTACTCCAAAAAAAAAAGCCAAAACCATCCACCAAACTGGTCTAACCCAAGAACTAATGAATTGGTCTTGGGTAACTTTTTTGCTACCTATGTGTTTTAAAGTACTAAAGGCACCTTACTCTATTGTTTTTTGCCCTAAAACAAGGGTGATCATTTTAGTGAGTTGGAAAATTTCACTCTTGGACCTAGATTTTGTGTTTAAGCCCTGGCCAAAGACTCAAGCCCTCATTAGAGCCCTAAATTTTAGGGTTGGGCATAAGCTTAATATTTTAAACCCACCTTGGGTTTAATTTCACCCACAAGATATGAAAGCTAGGAGTACTCAAATTTGGTTACCAAAATAAAAACCAAATCGAACCAAACTAAATAAGCAAATTTAGTTTGATTTATTTGATTTTTGGTTTGATGGTGGCTTAGTTGGCAAGATCTCTAGTTGTTGTAGCAAAGACCTAGGATTAAATTCCATTGCCACTAGGGATAGGAGATATGGTACCTCCCGTTGTGTAGCCCCTTGAAGCAATATATATATATATATATATATATATATATATAACCAATAATTGATTATCAAATTAAGTAATAATGTTTTGTATTGTTATATATGTAATATATTTTATAGTTTATTATTAATCAATAATTATTGATTATTAGTATATTATTAATTAATTAATATTAATAAATAGCATTGGTATCGTACCATTAATAAATATTAAGAAGTAAGTAATAAAAACATATGACTGACCGGTTCATGTTTGAACCAGCCGAACCGTAACTCAATTTGGTCATACCCCTAAATAAAAACCCAAAAACCGCCATAAGTCCAAATTAATTTCAAAAACTCAAACCTTCCCTGTCCCTCCCTATTTCAGCATTAGGGCATTAGCACGATCTAATCAAAGAACCACCCCCTCTTTCAACGGCTGAAGAACCATCCTACAACGAGGTAAGTCACCACCGATTATCGGTAATCTCTCTCCCTCTCTCTATTCTTTGAATCGTGCCTCCCTCCCTCCCCCCTTCTTCGTCCTCCTCTACTGCCACTATTAAGCAGTTGTGTCGTTTGGTAAGAGCAGTTGTATCATCTAGAATGGTCAAAGGTGGGGAAAGGAGTAGAATTGGCAAGGATTAAAGTATGGATACGATATTCCCGATACGAGGTGTATCGTATCCGTATGTATGATCATGGATACAGGATATACTACGATTGGATACATATCATACAAGTCGTACATATCGGTATGATATGTCTCCGTGTCATGCTATCCTCCCCTAGGATAACTTGGGGGTTGACCCGGCATGACCCACGTCCCAAGCCCATATGGGCTCGTGTCACGGGTCGGGCTGGCCCATCAACCAAATCGAGCCATGGACTGGGCCAAAGCTATTTATTTAAAAAAATTGAAAAAACTTAAAATTTTAATTTTATATGAATTTTGATGTATACAATTGTTTATATATACAATAATTAAATAAATTAGTATAATAAAATTAAAAACAATTGTTTATTTTATTAATATATTATATATTATATTATTATATAATTATAATTTAAATAATATATTATATATAAATAATATATATGGGACGCATTAACATGCGGCACAACTCGCTCGTTTAGTAGAATGGCCCGCATGCATTTGTGCCAGGCTGTGCCGGGCTCGTCCAAAGTCGAACCTGGCCGCCGCGGTGGCACAACTTGATTTACACCTCTAATATAGAGTCTAATCGCATTTTAACTGCTTCCCTCGTCACAAATATTAATAACGCATAAAAAACTGAAAAGAAATTTAAAGTCCCGTGCGCGCCTTTATACCGTCTCTCTGAATAAGAAAATACTGGAGAGTGGAGACTCATATTCTCTGTATTTCTCTCGCCGTCTTGAGGTCTCCTTCCTTTTTTTTCCTATTCTCCATTTCTCGTGTCTACTTTTTTCTCCGTTTCCCTCTCTGAAACTCCAAGACGAACCAACTTGAAGAAGCCCTCCACCTCTTTTTGTCTTTCTCTTGCTGCGAGTACTAGGTGAGAGTGGCCATGGAGCTGATGGAGGAGAATCTCATTTATTGAGATTGAAGACTTGGATGGCTGATTTGGAGAATCCATTTCATGAGATTGATGAAATATTGGATGAGTTCAGGGTCTGCCATTTTTCGCGCCAGGAGCTTCCCGTTAGAATGGCAAGTGGAGAATTGTGTCTAGATGCTCCATGGTACTCTGCAACAGTGATATAGTTTTTTTTATCAATTATCTAAAATTTTTATGGGGGATTTTGGTGTATTCTTTTCGTTATGGTGTAAAAATTGTGGAGGGGAGATTTGGGAGATGATGGGGCGGTTTGTGTTCTGAACGAGTTGTCAGGAACTTCTTCCCCTCTTGGTAGATACTACAAGTGTTTGCAGAGGTTTCAAGGGATTTAAATGCAATAAGTACTTCAACTAGTAAATACTTGAACAAGCATCTATTTCCTTGTGCATGTGAAGTTTCGGAACATCTACAGGGGTATGATGAAAGAAGATAATATATGTTTGTTTTTTTTTTTTTCTATAATTTGATAACCATTCATTGTTCTAGTTCTACTATGTGGAATGCTATATCTCTTTTTGGAGTTTCATTGTCTTCTTTTTTGTTTCTTATTACTTCTCTTAGAATTAATTTTCTATTATGACTTATATGGAGCATCCTTCTGAAAGATCTCTCTAGCTAGATCAGTTTCCGCTTGGACTGTTCTCAATCAATTAATTGATAAGGAAACTATTGCTTCACTTAGATGGGTGATGGTTTTATTTCTCTAACGCACTTGTGTAATCTGAAAGACTCTTTTAAATTATTTGTTTGAAATTAGAGATGCAGAGTTCCAGATGGAGTGTGGGTTTTTTGCGTTTCTGTAATTCTGGAAAATTGTGTGCTTGTTAAGGTATTCATGCTTAGATCTCATTGGGCATATAGTTCCTAAAAAGTGTCCTTTTCTGTAGGTTATTTTTTAATGCTTTTAAATTTAATTGTCATCTCTATGAAGCAAATCTTTTCATTGTTATAAATTCTGAAGAAAAAACTACTCACGAAATGAAACAAATCTTTTAATTGCACAAAATATGCTCTATTTACCTCTGATATAAAAGTCTGTTGGATTGGCCTGTTTGCATTACAGGAAGGAAAACCTCTTGTTCTGAATGTAGTTAGACGGTCTGAGCAGCTGCTAGTAAATGACTAGTAAGCTATTAAATCATAGTTTATGCTATTCCTTTCTTCATATATATTAGTGACTTGAGTTCTAATTTTTGTGATGTTCAGGTCTTGTGCTAAGGAGTATCTTCCCATTACTGGATTAGCGGATTTCAATAAATTGAGTGCCAAACTAATTTTTGGTGCTGACAGGTACAAATTTAACATATTAGAGGTGCGTTCAAAACTATTGAGAGATTCGGCATGAATTCCATACTATGTTGAATATGGAATATGAAACCTTGCAATGTTTCTTTTACAGATCTCTGGATTCTCATGAAATGAAGGATTAAAGTTTAGACTGAGAACGAACAATTCTTATTCTGAAAATAACTTGGTTAACCTTTTTAATTATGATGTAAAACTGTAGCTCATCCAAGAACAGAATCAGATTACCTATTTTCAATGTTGTGATGCAACAATTACCACTTAATAAAATTAAACTTCAATCTTTAGGTAGTGATATGATTTATTGTGACAAAATAGAAGACTTCAAGTCCTTCTATTTGATTGAAAGCTTTTCAATGATTATCTTGTTAAAATGAACTTACGAATTACTTAAGAAGTGAGCAACTTTAAAAAGTCCATTTCTATAATGAAATTTCCTGTACCATGATAGACGTTTCATTACTTCTGATATGGAGTTCTCTATTATTTACTTGTCTTTAGAAGAAAAAAAAAACTTTTCTTGGATATTTTCACTGTTCAATCCTTTAATGTGGCTTAACTTGTTTCCCATGTAATATACTTTGCATTTTTTGGTAGTTTATATTTGTGGTTTTTACTGAATACAATATTCTGCTTGCTTTGAAAATAGCCCTGCTATTCAAGAAAACAGGGTAACTACTGTCCAGTGCTTATCTGGTACTGGCTCTCTGAGGGTTGGAGCTGAGTTTCTGGCAAAACATTACCACCAAGTAAATAGCTAATCCTTTTTAGTTTGTTGCCTTTGTAAGATGATGATTTGAAGGATAATTTTGATTTCACCATCCACCTTGCTTGCAGCATTTAGTATACATTCCACAACCAACATGGGGAAACCATCCCAAAGTGTTCACTATGGCGGGATTGTCTCCAAAGTATTATCGCTATTATGACCCAGGAACACGTGGAATGAACTTCCAAGGTTTGGATTCTTCTTCGTTTGTCTGTGTTTGATTAGCCATAATGGTATCTTAGCAGTTGGCATGGAATATGGATTAGTTTAGTTGAATAATCCATTTGTTTCAAAATTATTATTAAATAAAACATCTTATAGTTTTATATACAATGTAGTCTCATCTTCTTATCAACTATTGCCTATTTGTTATTTCTAGATTCATTTTATATTTGTTAGTTTTTCCATAATTTTCTTTTCCACTATGTGGCATTTTTTCTGGAGTTTGGTGGTTCCATCTGAACTTCTATGGAACTAATTTCATGTGCTGATATGTTTAAGTATATGGGAACAGGCCTGCTTGAGGACCTCAGTTCTGCCCCATCAGGAGCAATAGTGCTTCTTCGTGCATGTGCTCATAATCCAACTGGTGTTGATCCTACCGTTGAACAGTGGGAACAGATCAGACAGCTGATAAGATCAAAGGGGTTGTTACCTTTCTTTGACAGTGCATATCAGGTAAATGTGATTAAACCAAAGTACAAAGATTTTTCCCCCAACAATGATGCACTTTGTTGCAAGAAAAAAACTAAGTGAAAGCAAGGGAGGATTGTCATTGGAGGCAAAGGCCCCAACAAGGCACAAGCAGAAAAGACTTCCAGAATTAAGGCTTTGTTTGGTTAAGCTTTTGCCTTTGGGCCGTAGGAAACAAAAATAAGCCAAAAACACTTTTAAATTGCTTTTAAAAGTGAAGGCAAAGTTGCTTTTAAAACACAATAATCTAATGCCAAAACACTTTTAAACCCCAAAACACAGCTTTGGGGCTCAGATTTGAAAGCACAAATCTTGAAGATTATCCAAATGCAACCTTAACCAATGCAGATATGTTGCCACAAGCCCACTTTAACTAGCACATGATGTGTTAAACAAAAGAAATCATCATGTTGATCCAACCAGCAATAAGAATGCTACTTTTTTTGTACTATGAATTTTATCTTCCATGTTGTACTATGATTTATATTAAATATCCAACCTAGTATCTTGCTTTCAGCCAGCCTATTGAAGAAAGTGGTTCTATGCTGATTTCTTTTTTTTTTCTTTGATATCTTCCGAAGGGCTACACGACTGGGGAGTGGGGGGGGGGGGGGAGGATTTATCTTCCATTAGACTCTTGAACTTGATTTGGGATGATTTCTGATCAGGGAGGGGACAATTTGTTTCTACCTCTTTATTTGTGGTACTTGACTCACATAGATGTGCATAGGGATTGATAATTCTGAATTTCTGGAAGGTTTGCCTATATGGACTACAGAATTCCTCCTTCCCCTGCAGCAGAGTTAGAGCAGATTCATAAACACTTCTTCTATTCTTATCTTGTTGCATAATTCTTGATTAATATGCACTTATTAACTGGCCCTCTCTTAGCCCTCTCTTATTACCTGCCAAGGTGATCATGATGAAAAAGTTTCTTCTGTTATTTATCTGTTTGTCGGCTCTGACATATGCCATAACACTCCATCCTTCTTCTAATGGGTTAGTGAGAATTGGTTTAAAAAAGAGGCAACTAGATCCTACTAGTATAAATGCTGCAAGACATGCAAAGAAACTAGGCAAGTATGCAGATGGTCTTGGGAACCTCCCTTGCAATCTGGATAGTTCTGATGTAGATATAGTATCATTGAAGAACTATACGGATGCCCAATACTTTGGAGAGATTGGTATTGGCTCTCCACCACAGAACTTCACTGTCATATTTGATACTGGAAGTTCCAACCTCTGGGGCCCATCAGCAAAGTGCTACTTTTCTGTACATTTTCTGTACAAATGTCTTCATCTTCTGTAATCGTCTTCAGGGATTTTCTTTTACGATTAATATTTTTTCTATGCAGATTTCTTGCTATTTCCATTCCAAGTTAAAGGCAGACCTATCAAGTACATATATAAAGATTGGTAACCTTTCCATGGAAACATTTTTTAGTCATTCATGATCTCTAGACATCTTGAGTTATAAGGTTGTCAGTATAATAAAGATTATAAATATTCTATCAAGATAATAAATAACCTTTCTATGAATTTTGACCAGGAAATTCTTGTAATATTCATTATGGATCTTGATCAATTTCTGGCTTCTTTGGTCAAGATAACATTCAAGTTGGGAATCTTGTTATTAAGGATCAAGTGGGTTCTTTTTTCAGTCTTAACTTCAAATATGTCCCCTGTAATTTGGCTGTATTGAGTGGTCATGGATGTATTGCAACAATATTGCAGGTTTTCATAGAGGCCACATGAGAAGTCTCTCTTTCTTATTAGCGAAGTTTGATGACATACTTGGTCTTGGGATTCAAGAAATTTCTGTTGGCAATGTTGTGCCTTTCTTGTAAGACATTTTTTACATGTTGATTAGATTTTCAAAATTTATCTTGCATTAAACAAAATACTAGTGGATTTTTTACCTATCTTTTTTCACATTTTTTCATTGTATATTACATATTTGATTAGATCATCAAAGTATTCATTGTTCTATTTTTTTTTTTCTTTGTAGGTTAAAAGATGCAACGAGTGACTCTTCAAGCATAGTTGAAGACAATGGATAATTCTTTTATATTTAAAATTTCTCTATTTTTTTTTAAGTCATATAGACTTTAATATGTATTGAGGGAAATCTAACATTTGTAATGCATTTTAAACAATGGATGTATTTTTTTGGTAGAACAATTGATGTATTCAAATTATATGTGGCATGTATTGAATTATGACAATAATATAAGTATTTGTTAGAAGTTATTATATAATTTTCATGTGATGTATGAATAAAATAGGTGTTGCTTTAAGTTATTATACAATTAGTTATGGTTTTCTAAGAAATTCTGGGCATATATTGCATCTTTTAGCCACAGTTTGTCAAAAAACCGTAGCTATAGGTCAGAGTATTAAACTTCAGTTTTATCAAAAAAAAAAACCATGGCTATAGGTTAGTACATTTAGCTATGGATTTGTAGCAAACCGTAGCTATAAATAAAAGAATTATAATTATGGTTTTGTAAAAATCTGTGGTTATAGATTTGGATATATAACTACAGACAATATAAAAATCGTACCTATATGCAATTTTTAGCTATGGTTTAGTCCGTGGCTAAAGATTTATATGGTATGTGTTTGCCCTTTAACTACGGACAGATACCGTAATTATAGATAAGTTATAATTACGGATTAATCGAACTGTAGCCATAAGTTATAGCCACGCGTTTATCCATAACTATAGGTCTATAGCTACGGTTTTATTGACATTTAGCCATGGTTGTGTCCGTAGTTAAATGTCATATTTATTGTAGTGGATATTTATTAAGAGAGAAGAAATATTACGAACATTGACTATTGAAAAAAAAGGGGAGAGAATTAATAACAATTTTAATAAAGAAGAGTAATTATAGATTTTAATAGAAAAAATTAAGACATGAGGATTTTTAATATTTCACAGGATTGAAAAGTTCAAAACTCTTTTTTTTCTTATCTTTTCCTAATTGATATTTTCACATGGCATGTTAGGAGGGGCTCCTGTGCACCCAAGGCTCAAAGTAAGATACCGAGAGTTTCGATCAAATGAAATTCCCTTTTTATATTTTATTTTTTTTCCTAATAACCTCTTGTCAGTTGACATGACAGGTTATAAGCTATTATGTGAAACAGCCAAAATCATTAACTCTTAATATTAAGTCTATATTACTTATGATACATATGATACAATATACTCCTATACGTTTTGATATTTTGAACGTTGTACTAAAACATGCATTTGTTGTTTGGTTTTGTGTATTGTTTGGCCGATTTTTATTTTTAATTTTTTGTTTATTTTTTTTTTTAGAATGGGTTGTCTTTTTGGTTTGAACAGTTAGATCAATTGACCCGGGAACCGGATCCTTGGTCGATTCGTTGTATAATTCAGTTTTAAAAATCTTGTATTAGAAAATCAACCAACTCGGGTCAAGTTTGATCATATTGATTATTAAAAAGTTAAAATATAAAACAATTATATACTCTTATGCATTTCTATTGTTTAGCTTTCTCTTAACAAAGCTCATGCATCACACAATTCCTCGTTAGTACTAAATAAATGGATACAATACCAAACAACCAAGGTTTTTAAAACCATACTAGACCGGAAAAATCAGGAACCGGTTAGGTAACCAGTTCCGTTTCACCCTAAAACTGCTTTTTGTCAAAAAACCGTTGATTTTATCAGCGACCTACTGACTCGGGTAGTCGAACCATCGATTTGAATAATGGATTTTGGCCATTTTCATTTTTTATTTTTAAGTCAAAACAGGTCATCCATTTAAACTGGACGATCGAACCATTCTACCCGGGAACCAGTCCCTAAAACAGTTACTTGTGTGGTCCAGTTTTAAAAAGCTAGCAAACAACCTCTTTAGTGAATGTTATTAGTATATTCCTTGGTAGACACACATTACCCATTCATGTGTAAGTGCAATAGTTATCTAATTTATCTTCATAGAATACCATCTTAAAGAGAAGCTAATTGCACAAACTTCTTTTATCATTCTAATTAACAAGTCCTTAAATAATATTTCTCGAACTGAGTTAGATTTGTTCAGTATAATTTGATGGTGATGTTGTGGCTTGCCCTCTCAGGGATCTTATATGCAGGGATTAAAATGGGTTTATCAACCAAAACATGCTTGAGAAAGTATATAAAGTAAGGTCTCTAAGGCCACATTTGGTTCAATTTTTATTTTTTTTTCATTCTTACTCAAAATAAAATTCTAAAATGGATAAGAATGGGTGAAAATAGGCAGAATGAAAAAATATTATTATGAACCAAACACTTCTTATTATAATAAAGACATGAGATTCAATCTTGCCATCAACAAGGTAATATATATTGATACATATGATGCCACTATATGGTATAATATGTACTAGTTTGGAGGGTCATCAATATGCTAAATTTGGAGAGTGAACTGAAGTGATTTCAACCATCCTTGTCAATAGGTGATGTGACTTCTCCACTGACAAATTGCCACCCCAATAAATAAATGAATAAATAAAAAGTTTTAATGGTATTGAAGCTTGCCTCCACTTGGGTTGATGAGCTGTGAATTTAGAGAAGAGTTGAATCCCGTTGATTTTTTTTTCTTTTTTTTTTTTTTGTAAAAAACCTATATGCAATAACATTCATTGCACCGAATCAACTGTTAGTACAGGCAAAAGAAAATCTGGAGAGATGGACTAAGTTTGAATCCTAGACAAAGTACAGCCAAATTTTGCCCTAGTGTAAGCAAAATTATTGCTTGTACGAGGGGTGAAGTATATTTGAACTTGCTGAAATCCACACAAAAGACTCCTACAATTGGCTATGACTATATGAAGCCGTCATGGGACCTCGGACTAAGAATCTAACATGATGTTAGTAATCTTCTATTCATCCCCTTCAAGAACAATGTGTATGAGAGATAAACCAACTAATCCAAATGGGTTCGAACAACAATACCAATTCGAAAACATAGAGGGCCCATTTCCCCATCGATGAAAAATAATAAAATAAAATAAAACACGTTTGTAATAGAAATTTTCATAAAAGAGGGAAAAAAAACCATCTATACATTGGAGACATCTCCCTATAAATTTAACACATATATAAAACACGTGTGGATGGATGCTGGTGTTTCAGGGAGCAGAGTTTTGTGGGAAGGGAATCCGGACCCATCCATCTGCTTTGAATTCCTATATGCTCCTACTTCGGAAAAATCATTACTCCATAGTTCTTAGTTTTTCATATATTGCCTATGTCAAAAATCTAGACTCACTAATGATTAAATCTGTTTATGGAGTGGGTTCAGATTCAGCTTTTGCCAAAAATTGAATAAATATAGCCCTAAGCCCAAGCTCAAAGCAGTGTAAAATATTCAAGGATCAAGCCAGAAGCCTAACCCATAAATAGGTCTCAGTGGAGATCAAAGTTCAAAAATCCATGTACTCCCTAGTTTGTAGTACTTAATGTAGCATCTCCTATGTTGATATGATACAATATGATATATATCATTAATTTGAACCTGTCTTGACAGCATTATCAGGAATTCACATCTGCACCCTACAGAGGGTGCCCCACAAATACTCACAGTACATTTCAACCGTGTATTGGAAATATCTCCCATACTTTCTATTACGAGATGCTCTCAATACATGATTGGAATGTGATATATACTTTCCATTGAAAGATGCTCCCAATACACGATTAGAATGTACTGTAGAACACTTGTGGGCGCCCTTCCATCGTCACATGCCAAGATTTAGGGCTGACCATTTGCCCAAAATTAGCCACATAAATCATAATTTGAATAACCGATGGCCCAAATGGATGTTTTATAAAACAAGCTATATGATATATCCAGAGGCGTAAATCATTTTAATTCAAAAGCAGCATTATAATTCATGGTCACACTATCCGGATCGTTAGCTGAATAGCTGATTGTACGTATAAGAGGAATCCACAAAATCCTAGTTGGATTCGGGTTTGGATATATACATAAATTCGGATTGGCTTATAAATCAAATGGATCCGTGGGCGTCCTATTTAATGTTCGGACATCACGGCTCGGGGTTCGACTTTATTATTGCCTTCCGTCTCACCACAAAGTCCGTAATTTTATTAAAAATAAAAGGAGAAAATGGGTGATGTTTATCAAAAATTAAAAAACAAAAAAAATCGGATTCGGATCAAACTGGTTGATCACTTGATCCATTACCCAATAAAAATTCTCATTTTTATGCATTGATTTTGAAATTTTGAGGAACTAGTAGAACCGCGCTGCATTAACCCAGACGATTTATAGAAAATCAGATAACTTTTATTCTAACCAAAGTTGACGAAACAGAAGCAAGAGGTCCAGCATCAAAAGTTATAATTTAATTTCTATTAAAATTATGTAAAATATAATACGTATTCTTATTAAATTATTAATAATGGGATCGCGGGTAATTGGGTCAATTCAGTAAGGACTGTTGAACCCGTGACCCAGTCATCAAAAGCGGTTCTACTTTTCCGAGTCTGACAACATGGCCAAAAGCTAACAAGCATGTGAGTGCACAGCAAAGGTCTAAAATACATGTAATAAGTATTTGAGACAATTTTAGTACCCAGTATTTTGTGCTATTGCCACTTTAGTCTTCTACTTTTAAATTACTATAATTCAATATTGGAACTTTCAAAACGTGATAATTTAGTATCTTCTGTTAATTAGTTATTAACTAATCGTTAAGTGGCATTTGAAAGACATAAATACCTTTTAAGTGTTATTTAATTTTTTTTATCAATTATCTAAATATTAACAAAAAATTTACAATCGCAAATTCTTGTTTTTTCCATTCAAGAAAATTGGGGTCATGTTTGAGTGGGCATTCTAGTGACCCCAACTTTTTTGAATAGAAGAGACAAGGATTTGGGGCTTTTATTTTTTTGTCAATGTTTAAATGGTTGATAAAGAAAATTAGATGACACTCGAAGGGCATTTGTGTTTTTTTCAAATACCACTTAACGACTGGTTAACAACTAGTTAATAGTAGGTTATGGATTATCACGTTTTAAAAATTCGGGTACTGAATTGTTGCATTTTAAAGTTTGGGGACCAAAGTGATATTAGGCCCGAAGCAAAGGATACTAATCGGGAAATTTCCCCAAGTATTTAGAAGTTTTTTTTACCCGAGTTTTATAAAATACCTCCAACCTATCCTTAAAAAGATTAAAATCAATTTTTGATATAGGTATAAAATATTTATTGTGTGCTCATTGGTTGTGTTTATGTGCCTATTAGATCCGGACTACTAAAAGAGGGGTGATCTGATTTCGGTTTCTAGAAATTTCAGTTCGGTTAATTCGGTTTTAAAATTTAAAAATTTGGTTAACCAAAAAAATTAAATTAACCAAAATTCTTTATATAATATGTAACGGATAATATATAATATGCTATATATTTATATATTATATATAGTATATTATAATGAGATCCAGTTTCATAATATATATTACCATATAATATATATATATATATATATAGATATATATATTATAGTATACAATATTTTATGTATGTTAATGAAATTCAGTTTTAACCAAAATAACCAAAAATCGAATACAAATTTTTAATTTTTTAATAATTCAGTTTTGATTTGATTTTTTATTTTGGTTTTTAAATTTTTGATTTATTCAATTCGATTTTAAATTAAATAAATCGAATATTCATCACTTATATATTAGGACTGTATTTGATTCGAAAGAAAAGATATAGGAAAAACTTATATCTACTCAGAGAGAGAGAAGAATCCAGAAGCATTGAAAATACAAACAAAAGATGGTCCCAAAAACAAAAGGAGACGTGGACTCGTGGAGGTGGAGGATGAAAGATTTAGCAGGGAAGAACAATTACATGAAGATATATATTGATGAATGTCTTCTTAAAAGTTAGGATTAGCTCATACAACAAAAACCGACACAGTTATTCTATAAAAAAAAAAAAACCGACACAGTTGTATTACGTATCGGCAGATGCAAAGAGACCATGGAGGTGGACAAATTAAGAGGCGGAGTTGAGATGATGAATTGAGTGATTGATGAGATTGCATGCACGAGAGTAGAATAGGGTGTGAACATTGTATGTCGGAATTGCACCGACATCACGTTGCCCGTCCATAAATTTCCCTTAGCATGGGGAGTTACGTTTGTAGACTCACGAGTCACGACGCGACGGACAGAGAGAGAGATCTTTTGCTTTGATCACCCCAACCAAAATGAATCTGAACGGCCTTTTCCTGCCAATTAAACAAATTACACCAGACAGACACCCATGCTTCTTTCTGACTCAGCTTTTAAATTTTATATTTGTTTTAGCTTTCTTTGTTATTAATTTCTTATTTATCGGCAATTAATCTGCAGCAGAGATAAGGATGCCATTGTTGCACCATATATGTTCACTACTGTCATTGGGGAGATCCCAGGACCCAGCTTATTATCATTTCTGTGCCAATGGTCAATGGAAATACACTAATATATATATATATATATATATGTATGGTGGGATACAGCAAATAGAGGTTTGAATACGTGGCAAATTATGAGGGTCATTCAGTACTTTATGGATGGGTTTGATTGGTCACACCATCAAATTTGAATCCAATTTATGTAAGTTTGTTTTTTTTATAATTGAACTAAGTTCAAACCTAATGAAACTCAACTCTTAAAATTCATGAATCTAATTGGACTTATATTATATATAATATTTTCAATTTTTATAAATATATATAATTTTTAATTTTTATATTTACAATTTCTTTTATTTTTTATATAAAACTTGGATCATCATCAAGCTCAAACATACAAGTTTTTGAACTTAATTGAATTTAAGCTCATATTTATAGCTCGAATCAAATTCAAACCTCATATATAACTGAACTCAAATAACTAGATATTCAGTTCAACTAAACTGGAATCCACCACACTAAGTCATTACTTACAATTTACGCAATACACAAACAAATTTTGATAAAAAATTAAAAACAATTTCTGAAATAACCTAAAAATAAATATATCGTTGAGGAAAAAATACGATATAATACGCCCTTTTTATTCAACAAAAAATGAAACCATGAGTGAAGCTTCTCAAGATGAAATCAACATCAATAGACCCCACAAGTGAAGCTTCTCAAGATGGAGTCAACATCAATAGGCCCTTTTTATTCAATCAAAAATGATCTTATCTAGATCTTTGTCTTTCCTTCTTTCTGAAGCATGTGTAAGTGCGAATTTTATCACCATCGGCTTGCAATATTAGGTGTTCTTATACCCTTTACTTTGGGTATAAAAAACTCATTTTATTTCAAAGAAAAAAACAATTAGATAAAAAGGAAGTTAATTCTTTTCATCTTTTTCTCGGAGGATGCTACAATGAATGTCCTAATCATATACCATCTTAAGCAGCCACGTGTCTAACAAATGAAAAAAATAACAGCATCATCAGATGGGCCCCATACTATACAAAAGATAGCACAATCAAATGGTTTTATTAATATTTATTTGAATATAAAGTTAGCTAGGCTTAATCTGATGGTGGATAAATTACTAGTAGAATTGAAAAATATAAATTAGATAGATCTGATCTTTTTTATTTTTTCAGACAAACGGATCTTTTAGGTGAAACCCATTTAATGGTGGAGACCTCATTCCAGTTATGATGAGGCACCTTCATTGCAGAGTGGTGCTTTTCTTTTCTTCCTTACTGCTATTTTTAGGCATTTTATTTATTACCCCTCAAGGCCAATTAAAGTTTGATTTAAACAATCACATCAGATAGGGCAGAAACTGAGTCTGATTATGGTTAAGATGGGGTTGTTTGGTAAGATTTGATGCATCATTAATTCAATATGATTTGAGATTTTAGGTTTGGAATTGATGAAGGGTAATTTGACCCAATCTATTAGTATGCGGACATGTGTTACAACTTTATGATTGGATGACAACTCAACATTTTCAGCCATCTCAGTAGGCCAGGTCAGCTCGAGCATCTCAAGAACCTTGGCCAAGGCCAAGGTCCAAGTAGCTCGTGGTGCCCCAATCTGTCAAGGTGCTATGTAGCTCACTTCTAGAAGCTAGCCATCTATTTCCGACCTTTTCGGGATCACACCGCATGTCTACGAGCCTTATCCTCATCCTATCTGGATTGGATGGACTCGATAAGTCTTATTGGCTCACACGAAGTTCGGCCCTCTCCGGGTGTGAAGTAGATTCTAAGTAGCACAAGTCAGGAATCTCGGATGTTTTCCTTGAGGCCTACGACAGTTCGCCTATATAAGGACATCACCACTAACCTTATAAGGCATGCACGGTTTAGCCTTCTAGCTCTCTTACTCACAAAGTTTTCAAGCTCACAACTACACTCTTTGCTAACTTAAGCATCGGAATACCCACACCGAGTAAAGCACCCCAGGTTCTCTAATCGTGTTCTCTTGCAATTTGACCGTCCACATAAGCAGACCGACATCAGAGCTACCATCCAGCTAAGAGCGACCAGATCGTGCACCACCAGTTCCTATAGTCTCTTTTGAATTAAAAAAAAAAAAAGGAAAATCTACAATCTCTATGCAACTTGATTCTAAGATTAGGTAATAGATTTCGTGGAATGACAAAAAATCATGTAATTAGGGTTTAACGGTGATGGGTAAAACCGACCTCGAGGTAATTGGACACGTGGCAATATTGGAGAGGTGTAGTTTGACCCACGAACCAAACTTCAACGGCCTAGTGCAACCTTGGGTCCACCTTAGGAGGTTATAGTTCACCTCGCCCAGTTATGTGTAACTTGTTCACCAAGGAGACGCGAGCTATCCTGAACTATCATTGAGACCTAGCCAACTAATAGTTCGAAAGTCAACCGAGCTACCGATTGGAAGAGGTAACTTTGCCAAGATGAGATATCTAGAGGGCAACCTCCAAACTTCACCATGTGTCCAGGAGGCGACCATTTGGCAATCCCATGCAGCATAGTCACCAACAAGTATGCCAGCCCCGTCATTCAGTGAGCCTCGAGCCCACTCCATGCATCAGCAATGTGCCGAGCAAGTCAACTGAGCATGTTACACCCAAGCCCCAGGTGACTTGACCATGCGCCAAGTGGCCCTGACCGAACTCTAGGTGTCTTGACCGATCTCCAGGTGTTCAAGCCAAGCTCCAAGTGTCTCACAAGACCGGCAGGTGTCCTCCGCCTATCCAACACGTATGCTCCCGACATGCATCCAAAATCTATATAAAGGAAAAATTAGCATTCAATTCATACTTTATGCCTCATTAAATTTTCACCTACCTTACTTTGGATAGCTTGGCCATTGACTTGATCGTCGGAGTTCTAAGCCTGGAATATCACCTCAGGACATTTGACTTCATCTCTCTTCTTGCAGGCGAATTCCAAGCTACTCCAAGGACGCCACCAGTTTTGATCCACATCAAGCGGAATTTGCAACTCTGCAACTTTGATCTGCTCATCTGTTCATCGAAATTCAGGCAATGCTTGGGAGGATTAAGCTTTGGTCAGCTAAAAGATGTTTTAGGACCTGTTTGGGAGGATTAAGCTTTGGTCAGCTAAAAGATGTTTCAGGACCTGTTTGGGAAGGCTGGAGCTTTGATTCAACTGCTCTCCTTGAGCTGCTTTGGAGATGCCACTAAGGACCCATTTGGAAGGGCTTCAACGTTGATTGAGCCAGTTTTGAGAAGCTACTAAAAACAGGATTTCACTGTAAAGTTGACTTTTCAGCACATGGAAGTCTATTTTTGGCTTTCTAGGTTTTTCATCAAATATGGTTTCATGGCTTTCTGTGTGCGGCCTTGCAAAGTGGAAGCTGATGCATAAAAGCCCTTGCAAAAGGGCACTGGGAGGATTTCTGCATTGATTGAGCTACTTCGAGAAGCTACATAAGTTTCATAGGGAAAGTCAACTTTTTGGCTCATGTAAACCTATTTTCGACTTTCCAATTTTTTTATCAAATATTTCTTAATGGCTTTCTGGAGCTACATAAGTTTCATTGAGAAGCTGCTGCATGAAAAGTTGAAAACCCGACCAATGGGCACTAAAAAAATTCAGCCAGAAATAGCTGAAAAATATTAATTTGAACTTCCAAAATTTTCACTAAACATAACTTATGGGCTGGGCTGTCTGGGTGAGGCCTAACTCATAAAGTCAGAATCCACTACATGACAGCCCTTTCCAAAGGGGACTCAACAGAAAGCCATGTAAGTGGCTGAATGATATTCAGTTTGGGCTATTTTTTTTTTTTGGATTTTTTCACCAAACAATACTTGGTAGTTTTTTCGGTGGATCCCACCTCACAAAACCAAAAGAAGCAATGCAAAAGTCCCCCCAAAGGAGAAAACTTTAGCTGTTGCCTGTTGGGGAGCTTATTCTGCATGAGACGTCAACCCTTGGTCGAGAAAATACTGAGAGCAACTACTCTTTTACCCCCACACCCTCCATGGTGTGGGGAGCTTATTCTCCAATTCCCAACCGCCAATTTCTTCGCTATGTTTTGGTTTGAAGGAAAAAAATAGGGAAATGAAGGAAAAGGTAGAAAACCTTTACAAACCTTATATGGATTTTCTATTTTCCCTACTTTTTCCTTCAAATTAAAGCAAACACAGCCTAAGATTTTATTTAGGGCGAGAATCAGTTTAATTAACCGGCAAGTCTGATACTCTGAATAGGTATAGAGAGAGAGAGAGAAAATTTATTTTTTTCTTTGATAAACAATAGAACTATGAATTAACTCGCCTTAATGGCTTCTTATTCACTGTGAAACAATATACAAATCAATGGCAACCAGCCAACCAAGCAAGTTATGTGTTTAATATTTTCCTTATAATTAAGTGTTTAATTTTTATTTCAGTGAATTTGCAAATTAGATCCACATAAAAATATCAATATATAAGTTAAGAAGATTGCCGCCATAAACTTAATGAAACACTGTCACAAATCGAATTAATTAATTATGAATCAATTCTTTCCATTTGGGGCCATCAGCCCCCAATCTACGAACCAGAATGGACCAAATTAAGCTCTGAACTTGAACCAAGACAAACCTGTTTTCCTACTAAAACTTAAACTTGGGTCAGGTTGAAAACTTTTTCAGCCAGACCCACAACATTGAAACAGCAAACCCACATACATCACCAACTGATCAAAAGAAATCCCAAAACAGTTGGGTAACTTGAGTCAGTTGCAATTAAATAGAAGAAGCATGTTTCTGGTAACCAATATCAATATTTTATGTGTTATCCCTGTTTGACAAGATTCTTGATTATGGAAATCCATCAATCGGAAGGCAACGTCACATTACATACTAGTTGAAAGACTGGTGCATAATGTCAAACGTGGAAAAGATCTTGTCTAGAACAAGAACGACCTCCGTTTCCAAAATCAATATTCTTCCTTTTGAATCCACAAAGACCCACTCTAGGGGGGTGTTCTATGATTTTGTTTTTCAAAACTGAAAACAATTGCCACATCAGCAAACATATATTGGTTTTGCTGATATGGCAACTGTTCTTCTTTTGAAATTAAAATAGGGAAATTGTTTAAAATTTTCATGAATTTTCAACTTTTCTCTTAAAATCACCATAAATTTTCAAAAGTTCAAAATGTCTAAAACTCACCATGTCAATAAGTTTTTATTTTCCAAAACTCACATTCCGTTAGTGCACCGTTAATGCTTCTTAACAGAGGTGCCCATGTCAGCATAACTAACAATTTTCATGACCAAATTACCCTTGAATGGTGGGTTAGAGAAAAAATGGTATTTTTCAGTTTTTAATTTTCTTGTTTTTTTTTCATTTTAGTGTTTTGTTATAATTTCCAATGTTTTTTATAATTTCTGTTTTTTTTTTACATTTTTCTATTTTCCTGTATTTTTTTATTTATTTGCAATTTCTGTGTTTTTCTATAATTTTTGGTGTTTTTTCTACAATTTTTATTTTCTGATTTTGTTTTTCAATTTCTATAGTTTCTATAATTTGAAAATAATTTTTTATTTTGTTTGAGACTTCTATAATTTTTTATATTTTTTTTAATTTCTATGTTTTTATGTATTTTATAGTTGAAAATATTTTTTTGAACTTTTCCTTTTTTTCATGTCTAAATATTAAAGTGGTAATATATTAACACCCATTAATTTATTTTGTATATATTTTATATTTTTCTATGAATGTTAAATTGGCAATATATTAACACCCCTCTCTGTTTAATGTCAAGTTAGTGACATGATGTGTTTTAGACATTTTAAAAAGTTGCAGTGAATTTAAGAGAAATATTAAAAAGTCGTAGTGAGTTTTAACAATTTTCCATTAAAATAAAACCGATCATGTTGTCGAACACTCCCTAAAACTCTTGGTAGTTAATTGTTAATTAAGTTTTCATATCACGAATTACGAATTGAATTGAATGAATTGCTTCTTGGGTTTATATAACCATTTAATTTGGTTTTGAGAAGGCCAAAAGAACTTGAATTTGAAAGGTGAAGCCCTCGGGTCAATCCAAAGCCCAACTCCCTTTGCCCAAAATAACCCAAGCCCGCAATTACTGCTCACCACCACTTTCCAATCAAATCCCACTTCATGTTTCATCATGGTTCATGCACTTGACTTTCAACCCCCCCCCCCCCCATTTATTCCTGCAACAACTCTTCCATTAGAATAATCCCACACTTACAGCTCACCCTCTTCACCCTCCATTAATACTCTGCAATTAAGCAGGCCAAAGGAAGAGAACCCTTTCCTTAAAAAATCAGATAAACTATGAAAAAGAAGATAACTCACCCTTTTAAAGCTACCAACCTCTTCTACATTGCGCAGGGCCTCTCATGAAGGATTTCTGGGTTTCATCTGATCGATGAGATTTCTAATTAAGCACCAGCAAGTGAGCTTTTCCGTGGTTTCCATTCTTGGCCTCTGAGAAAATTGGCTTGTACTTTGAGTAATGGGCAGAAGCATTTGAATTTTAATGCAAAAGTGTAAGGAAAGGATGGGAGTGTACTCAGTTCTCTCCATCTTCTTTATGTTTCCTTTTTTTATGCTTATCTCTGTTCTTGCTCCAATTCTAACAGGAGACTTTTGTTGTATCAAAGTGGCTAGAGGTTCCTTTTTTTTTCTACTCTAGAGACTTTTAATTAAAAAAAAGGTTTTCTCCTTTTGTTTTTCCCTTGAAGGATGGGAAAGGGCTATTTTATTAATTGAGAAGATATGATATGAACACAGGGTTAGGTGGAGAGAGGCTATAAGAAGAGGTGTTATCAGTGGCCTGAGGTTTCAGTACCAGAAACAAAAGCCAAGACAAGGATTTTGCTGTTATTTATCGGCCGGTTGGCTACTTAGATTGCTAGCTAGTGTAGTTTAGCCTTCACAGTCACTCAACAATACCCATCAACATGGCTTCATCAAACAGACACTGGCCTAGCATGTTCAAGTCCAAGCCATCTCACCACCAATGGCAACATGACATCAACCCATCTCTCATGTCAAGTCCATGCCAGAAAACCCCATACGCATCAGGTAATCAATCACAACAAATCAACCTTTAAACTTTTCTTTTTCATCTTGTTAATTGTTATCATTCTCTTCTGTCATGGCCGACCCTTCTCAAGTTCAAAAACAGTAGGTATCTGCTCTCCTTACACAGACCCATCTCAGTCCTTGAATCATGAATGGAAATGTCTTATTACTTTGATCTAGTTTCAGTACTCTATCCCTGCAATCTGTGTCTGCTTTCCTATATTTATCTTCGTAGTAGTACTGTATGACAGTAACCCCAGTCTGTTTTTGCCTTTTTATAACATGCTTGCTTCTGGGTGCGTATTCATGATAACCTACAAAATCTTTCACGTACAGAATAACATACAGAGAGAGAAAGAGACTGTAGTTTCTAATGAATGTGTATTCGGTTGCAGTGACGGGGTGCGAAGAGAGAAGCCCGGAGCCGAAGCCGAGATGGAATCCCAAACCGGAGCAGATACGCATACTCGAAACGATATTCAACTCAGGAATGGTGAACCCGCCAAGGGATGAGATAAAGAGGATAAGAGCTCAATTACAGGAATACGGCCAAGTCGGCGATGCAAACGTCTTCTACTGGTTCCAGAACAGGAAATCGAGAAGCAAGCACAAGCAACGTCACCTCCAGTCTGCAAAAGCCCAGACTCTTCAAACTATTCCGATCACCACCGCCCCAGCAACTACCGCTGTGCTCCCATCGTCTTCTTCCTCTTCATCCGAGAAGTCACCTCCAAGAAGAACCGATAAGACTCCTCCAATGGGTGGGACAAATATGATTGAAGCATCGAATTCTCCAACGGCTTCCGTTAACCAGACTTACTTCCACCCTCAAGTGGATTTCCAGCTGGAACCCTTCCTCTTTCCGGTGCAACCACCACCGTCTTTTTCGCAGGAATTTTGCTTCTCCGAGCTATCGAACGTCGTTCAAGCCTCTGACTCTGATCATCAACTGACCTGGCCTTGCTCAGGTGGTCTGCTTCTCAATGATATAATCAATCAAGGAGCTTCAAAGAAGGATGATCAAGTTAAGATGAAACCAACCCAGCAGTTTAACTACAGCACCATCTCTACTGCACCAGTCACCAGCGCCATTGCTTCTACAACTACTGCAACTCTCAATCAGATACAAGGTGTGTATTATGATTTCTGTGTCTTCACTGCACTGGATCCTTATTTTCTCTACATTATGAATAAATAGTTACAAAATAGATCAACATAGGAATAAGAATATATGTTTCGTCCTTGTTTACATGAAATCTTGCAAACATGGGAATTCATGTTATCGGAAGAGAAAGAGCCAAGGACGTGTTTGTCAATTTTAGAAGTAGAACGAGGCTACAAGGGTCTTTTAAATTGAATTACGCTTTTCGAGATAGGACGTGTGCATGGCTAGCTGATTGACCGCTGCATTGGGTTTTGCTTAAGACTCGAAGCCCGTCACCAGACTTTTTTCTCTATATTTTAATATCGTTTCGTTTCGTTTCGTTTTAATGATTCTGCGTTTTCAGGGGTTGACGAATCAGGTGGTATGATTCCGGCTGCTGTGGCGAAATCAACGGTGTTCATAAACGACGTGGCGTTCGAGGTGGCGATGGGACTCCTGAACGTGCGAGAGGCTTTCGGGGAGGATGCCGTCCTCGTCCACTCCTCCGGCCTGCCGGTCATCACCGACGAGTGGGGCGTCACCCTCCAGGCCCTCCAGCACGGTGCCTTCTACTATCTGGTTCGCGCGGTAACCATTCCTCACCTGAACTCCCCAAACAACGGAATTAGTCTTTGAACAAGTGTTGAATGGATTTGAAATCCATGGTGTTTGAGTTCTACAATGATTGAGGGGGGTCCATGTGAACGAACCTGCAACTTCATTTAAAGTACTGTAGCTCGGGAGCATCTCATATTCAGAGACGTTTAAGCTGGAGTTGGCATAGACATGCATGCTCATAACTCTTATCTTTATCTCTGTCACTCTCTCTGATATGTTATTTTATAATTAAATGGTTCATAGAAATTAATGTCCAGATGTGTAGCGTAGCTCTTCTGCTTTAGTTTATTTATTGATTGATTGGTGAACTTTATTTCAGGTTTAAGAGGGTCGGCCAGATGAGGAGATGGGGCATCAATTGATGAGCTGCTTGTTGTTCTTGTTTCTGTTTTTTTTTTTTTGTGTGTGTATTAGGTCTTTTGATATAGGATTATGATTTAAGGACCCTTGATTATGATTGTAATGATAAAACAGTGAACGGAATTAATTGTTAAGGCTGATAATATATATAGTATATACACATGGTGAAGTGATGATACATATCATGTGTGATATCAAGGATTTTACAGGTATCCAACAGTGGGGAAGTGATGATATCATCATCTTTGATGTCTGTCTTGCTTTTCTCTCTGGATAGTTAATTTACTTCTAAATTTATGTCATCTGCAATATCTTGTGGTACAACAACAACTGTAGTTGGTTTTGCCTGTTTTATTTACCTTCTCTCTTTCTCAACTTTCTTATTCCAAACATAGCCTAATGTAATTCAGCAAGGTCTAAGTGACCCATAATGGTAAATATGTTACCAGGGATTCATTTGGGAGAGTGATCTAAGCTTGAACTGAAACGGAGTATGGACATGGCCGGCCGTTTAGAGTTATAAGATGCATATATAATTGTGCATGCAGCTATTTATGTCGAAATATATATATAAAAAATAAAACTAACTGTTATTAGTTCTAGTTAATTAATTTATCAAATTCTTTGTCTTATTTCCTACTTATAAATCTGATTTGGGGTTAATTAATTAAAATCAATTACAAAATAGACATGAAGCCAAAAAAATTACAAAAAGAAAAAAAAAATCTGTAGTTGGAGTTATTTGATGATTGAAGACAGAAGTAGTTCGCATTAGTTATAGTTTTGGGGGTTCCCAATTAACAGGCCAACTTCCAAGTTGAAGAGGGAAAGAAAGAGTTAAATGCTGTCATCACGAACATTGGTTGTCAGTTTGTCACGAATCCCTTAAATCGTAACAAAACAAAAATAAACAGATATCTTGTGCAAATAACAAAGAGTTAAATGCAAAGAAAAAGAGAAAAAAAGAGCTCTCATCTGCAGCAGAATGACGAGTTTTAACTGTACGAATATGGTGAAGGTTGCTCGAAAGTATATATGGGACAATTTATATTTGATACGCAACATCTCGCTTTGTTGCTTGCTAAATCCTTGCAACAAAGAATTGAAGGAGCTAGGTGGGTTTGACTGAGCAAGGTAAGAAGGAAGGAAGGACGGAATTAATTCTTCACCGAATAGTGGCAGTGAGTCCGACTGTCGGAGTCTGATGAAAGAGCTAGGCGTCTGACGTCTTTACTCACTGTAGCTAGACTGTAAACGAGAGAGTAGTGTCTGTTAATTTTTTGTATTTGAAGAAAATTGATGAGCTAAACGTAAACGGAGGTGAAGGTGGATGGTGGGTCCGGTCAGTCAACATGGTTGAGTGATGCAGGGTATTTACGTAAATTACGTGCCCACTGGCATCAACAGTGGGAGTTGAGTGAAAGAAAAGAGATAATTCATCATCCATCTGCAAGAATTTCCTCCCTTTCGTTTGTGAAACGTCACAGTCCGTGATTTTCTATCCTCTTTTTTCCTTGGCCATTGTGAATGAACCATCATCCATCAACCCTCAGAATGAATGCTGATGAATCGTTATCAATCTATCATCACCAAACCAAACCATCCCCCCATCTCTCCCTCTCTCCGACCCACCGTTTAATCCATATCCATACAGCCATATTCTTTTTGTGTAATAGGATTTCTGGGTAACCAAGAATTCTGATCCTCTACAGTTCTACTACTCGTAATATATATTCGGCCAATCACAGTGCACCATTTAGGCTCTGTATGTATAGCTCCCACATGTCAAGCTGACGTGGTTTATCCCATTGGTGCAGTATTGATCTACGAACGCCCTTGGTAGTCATAAAAGCTCTAATACCATCTCAAGAACTGTTCAGCCTAAACAGTTCTCTACAACACTCTCTGAAATGAAGGCCTAAACAAACACAAAGGCCCACTCTCATACCTAAAAGTTCTAGAATTTTAGTAATTATAAAGGGGTGATTTGATGAGCATGAAACAATAAACCACTTGGTCAAATAGGTTCTGATACAATCTTATGGAACCTTCCAACCTAAAAGTTCTTAGCCCAAGGCTATGCTGACTAGCATAGCTGATAGTGTATATTGGGTATCTTGCTAGTGAAGTTAGTTGAGGTATAATTAACGGTCCTGATTTGATCTGTGTTGCAGGCTTTTGCCCCTATTTTGGATCTGGTTCAATTTAATCCAATGAATATTTTGGACCATTTTGGATTGGTCAAATTCAATCTAATCCGTCCCTAATCCATTTGAATTGAGTTTAATTTAGATTGATTCTAACACAAACCTAGCTAATCCTTTGACACATGTAATTTTTAATCAATGGACCGGATATCAGATCAATCCGATCCAATCTAATATAAATCCATTATGGATGGATCAGGTCCAATCCAATCCAATAAATGCTTTGGACGACCATGAAGTCTGGACTAGTCCAATTCAGTATTTCTCATTAATCCGTCCAATCTATCAAAATTGATTTTGATTTGGATGGGTTCAACCCCAAACTGATCCGTTGACACCCCTACTGATGCCCTTGATTTCTTATTTGTTCAACAAGTTTAGTCTTCGGTTGTATTTTCACTTCTTTTGCTGCATGTATTTCTCATTCTTGTAATCTGAGCATTTATTTATCAATGAAATCTGCCTATATGGCATCAGAAAAAAGTCGGTAATAGAAATTAATATGGACATGGGGATGGACGGCAGAACAGGGTGCATGTAAGGACTGGCCCTATGTGGCCAATATGGTCGAATAATGTTTATATTTATCTTCTTTGTAAAATTGATTTAATCTTGTATATTTATTATAGAGTCATAGGTTAAGTATTTGCTTCATTAGTATTAGGGTTTTGTGGGAAGAAAATCCGGGCTCTAGCGAACAAGCTTGCAAACTGCATCCATATCCATCCTTGCAACTATAGCGAAGCATTTCTTTCTACTTTCTTACAAATTATCTTTAAACAAAAACCCAAGTCTCTCATTGGCAGTGGCAGAGAGAGAGAGAGAGAGAGCGCTTAGCACCTTCAGGTCTCCCAACGGAATGATACAAGCACCAGTGCAAATTTGGTTGTTAATTTGTTAATGTAGAAGAGACCGACCTTTCAACAATCCAAAAAAATAAAAAAGACAATAATATAGCTTCCAGCAAAGCATGACATATGGTTCCTCTGTACACCAATAAAGAAATGAGAAAACATCCAAATTGCCAATATTTTGTTAAAGAAAATTCGAGGAATTAGTTAAACAACAAAAATAAAACTAATGAGATGACACCTATGCGAACTTTTCCATTATTAGTCCACTGTAGATTCATCCTGCAGTGCTTGAATGAATGTTGAATGAGTTTTTGTACAACGGGAGAGAGAGAGAGAGAGAGAGAGAGAGAGAGTTTCCCCCACATACTGAGGGATAAAGTGATAAACAATGAATAGTTTGAACAGTGAGAAAAGGTGTGAATATGTACAGAACAGGAAAAAAATAACGGAAAACATAAGATTGGGTGGGTTGGGGTCTCAACTCGCCTCTATCCATCCTTGCTATCCACAGCCAAAGCTGTAGTTTTGCATATGGGACACACATTCTTCACCAAAAGCCATTTTCTTATGCAATCTGCATGGTATTCATGACCACAGCTGAGAGTGCCAATCTTCTCCTGGTTCTCATAGTTAACCTGTAACTCCAAACAACCACAATCATACAGCATTGCTCCTTAATGTTTTGTGCAAATAACACCAGCTTAATTGTCTCATGAAGAGAAAAGCTATTTGCATGAGAAAAAATAACACTACCTGGCATATAATGCAGGTCTCAGTCTCCTGATCAGTGCTTGGTGGCTCATCCAAATTTAAATAGACTGGTGATGAAGCATGAGTTCTTGTTTTTAGTTGCCTTGTGATGATTTCCTCTGTCAATCCAGTATTGACATTACCAATCCGTTCCTCTAAGGCAAGCAGCTCCTGCAGCAATTGAATCAATTAAAAACACTTGCTCATAGATATGGAACTGAATTTTTAAATAGAATTAAATGTTTTAAAAAAGCTTATTAGCTCAAATCAAAATACAGAAGCATGACATGTAAAAAATCAAATGGAAATTAAAAGTAAACAGTTGTGGGCTTCACCAAAATGCTTCAATAGCTACAATGATGATAGACGTCCTGCATTCCTAATCCTAGGAGGTTGGGGCCTTACCAAAGGAAGAGGGCTGATAGGCCCATATATATGAGGTTATTTTTCATAGAAAATATATGTGAAGGGGTTGGGTATTATATGTTTTGGTTACCATTCCACACATGTCTAGGCCAAGGCATAAGGCAGCCAAGCATCCACCTCTCGAAAGGGGCATTCCCTAGGTTCAAGTGAGGCACATGCCTTAAAATGTGCCTTACCTGTGTGCCTTTTAAAACACTATTTCAGAGCAAGCATTTCTTAGTTCATCTTTTAAATCTAAAGAACCTCTCTTCCAGGAAACAGTGCTTTTCTTTCTATTTGATGTTATCCTAAAATGTTCACTCTGTTCCATCCTTGGTGTAAAATTTGTAATGATTTGCTCAACTTACCTCATAAGACATGTGATCTATATCCAACCTCATATCACTATGATGATCAATTAAATCCCCCAGGCCTTGAAACTCTAGTATAGCAACATCCTACATTCATGATAAGATTTGGTCAATTGCCAGTTAATATGAATAGCTCATTGGAACTGCATTAAAAGATAAGAAAGGTCAACCATGTAAACTGATATCAACATAACATGGAGAAAGCAAATTACATTATCTGAAACAATTCTAAAACGAGGTCTGTTTCCCTCTTCTGAAGCAGCCTGAGGTACTTCCCTTCTGTTAGGTCGGTATATCCTAAAGCCAGTTGGAAGGAAGGGCCTCTGAGACCTAGGCCCTGGCACAACATCATTATGAGATGGATTCAGACTGCTCTGGAGCAAGGTGCTATTCAATGGATGCACAAATGGAAGTGTTGGCAATTGATGCTGGTAACCATAATTTTGTCCTTGCATGCCTTGCATAGCTGGAGGTAGTTGGTGAGTATCATGATACTGCTGACTGTGCTGATGGTTCATAGGGGGAGGATAAAAAAGAATTGTGGAATTACTGTTGTTTGTCACCTCCTGGTATCCCTGCCCCATGGTATTTCCAATCTCTAAAGAACCACCATTGACACTCCTCCCTGTAACCAAACCATTACAATTTTTAATCTGCTCTTAAATTAACAACCTTAAGATCAACAAAAAAAATTCTTGATAAACATGACTATAATGCAAGACTCGCATTCATGAAACAAAGAAAAAAAGAATGAATTAACTACCATGCAAATAAGGTAAAGCAGGTGCACAGTTCCAGGATGAAGTGCCTCTATCTGCACCATTACTCTCAAACTGTTGTTCCACCCAAGGATTGTTGACTGGATGAAAAGGCTGAACCATGTAATTTCCTTGATGTAAATGACCATGGTTATGTGCCAAAATGGACTCCATTTGAAGGCCTGAAGGACTTGATCTGCTCCTCACACTTCTCCGAACTCCTCCTTCAGTGACTGATACAATACCATTACCTCTATACTCAGGTGGAGCGAAAGTCCCAACACCCGGTGTACCAGCAATGAGTCTGTATTGTTCATCCCATTGGTGCAGCCCTAAATTCATGGGGACACCCGATGAAGATGAACTTGAGCTTGTTGACCCATTAATATGTTGGTTGTTCCCTGGAACCCCTTCTGCATTTTTTCTCTTGGATGAACCTCTTGCACCAATCATGAAGTGACTAGTCCTTTCATATTCATCCAAACCAACTCCGTTTATTCCATGATTACTGGAAGAAGGCAACTGATCAGCAGAACCATGATTTAGTCGAACAGGGAACACTCGGTTACTAGATGAAGGTATCATGTAAGGATTGTAGAAGTTGGATGTCGCTGAGCCACCAAAATCAAGGTTTGCAACAGGGTTATGAAAATGATGACTGCTATATTGGGTCCCATAGAATATACTATTATCGTGATGGTCTGGCAAATGATGAGGATCAAGATTACTTGTATTCCCAGAAGCTGACAAAACTGGATGGATATTAGGGTGCGCAAAATGGGAAATGCTCCCCACAAGAATGCATGGCTCAGGTGGGACATGGCCCTGGCCTTGTTGATCCATTTCCAAATCAAGCATCTGGCTTGTGCATAGCATATTTCTTTGGCCCATCTTTGTTGGATAATTTATGGTACCAAATGATATCTGCATTGAATCACAGATGTAATAATAAGAACTGCAATCAACATATGCAATTAAAAATAAACAATGCCTTAATAGTTGACATTGTAATTCAGTACACAGTGACAACGATGTTATTCCTTGCCTATCATTTGTGTGGATAGGCATATAAGATGAGATATGGTTCCTTGACTTTGGTTTTTTCCCTATTTGGTAAGCTAACGAATATAAACTCCAACTTCAGAATTCATATAAATGAGAATATGGGATACACTTTGCATGGCAAAGAAGCCATGGAAATAAATGCTGAGGAAATTCAGTGCCCACCCAACATGAGCAACATGGTCCGGGTAATAAATTTGCACACAATTTACCTTTTTTTTTATCTATTCTATGCAACCCGGTACCATTGCAGATTCCTGTTGCATCTCTATTTAACAAATGTATCATCTAAATACATATATCTTTCATTTAAATGCATATATCCTTCATTCAGAGTATAGATCAAGAGAAAACTTAATTTGGCATATTTCCAAACAGTATTGCTGACATTTTCCTGAAGACATCCATGTCATAATAGCATAAAATATTTGTAATTAAAAACAGAAAGAAATTTAAAATTAATAAAAAACTCCAAGAGATACTAGATAGCATCTACAGTAACCAATCACAAAACTTATATATCATTAGATATTTAATAGAGGATATCTTCCATGTTATCCTGATTTCTGACATTCAAAAGTTACCAAAGGGAGTGATCTATAATTCCTTTTTCTTTTAATGAATAAAAAAAGTACTTTGATGGAAGTACCAGTGGAAAACCATGTCCAGGAGGTATTGAAGTGCTTTCTAACCACACTGTGCATCATTTGGGCTTGTAGCATTACAATTGAGGATGTGAAAGCAACAAGATCTGTAGTAGACTTTCTTACAGGTTCAAGAATATCTAAAATAATTGAGCCCTCCATATCTATTAGCCTTGGCGATTCAGCAAATGCTATTACGTAATCCAGGCATGCAGTTTGAGCCTTGGAGACTCATTCATTACTTGAATGAGATCAGAGACAAATACCAAGTTACAACATGGTATCCAAATCTCAAAAAGACTTAAGAGTAGACCCATTAGTTTCAAAGTGTCCTAGTAATACTGACTAAATGTTAGATTTCTTTTGAACATGAGAGCAATCATTAAGGACCTCTTTTCAGCCAAGAGCACCTAATAGCATTAGAAGAATATCCTTCAATTCCATGGTTTGAAACAATCATTCTACATATACTAAAGTTTCAGTAATTAAATGGTTCCTATAATTTGCTACTCAAAAATAAATAAATGCTTCCTACAAATAAAAAGCCACCAAAGATTAGCAACTGATGATCCAAGTTGACAATTTTAGATATAACATAACTACAGAGTTGACAAGGAGGAAAGCAAAGAATGTGAAATAAAATTCAATTTGAATTCAGTAATGCTAACTCAGCCACCCATGACGTGGAAGGCACATGGAGGGCCTCACTGACCTATCTTATTGGAAGTATCAAAGTTATCCGGTAATGTAAGGTAAAGGGGCATCCAGATCTAAAGTTAAGGATGGAAAAGTTTGCCATGAATAACAGAGTTAATGTGACATTTATTAATGGCAACAATGTAACACAAAACTTCTGGCAGTAATCATTCTTTTGGTAGTATGGCAGTAATCAATTAGTCAATAGTACTAAATAGAAGGATGACAAAACTCAAGACTCAAGAATCATATTTACCAATGTTAAAATTATGAGAATAATCAATTAGAACACCATCACATGTTATGATCAGAACTGTCTTCAAGAGATGAGGGAGAGAATGAGCAGACAAAGAAAATGAGGAAAAAGAATAATTCAAAATATTACTGATATGGCAACTCCAGTTACGAATGGCACAAGGTAAGGAGATATCACAATGTAACAAGAACTATGTGTTGTGATAAAATAAATGTTTTGAAAACTGGATGGAAGATTCAGTATGAAAAACAAAGTAGAATGCAGTGATGGATACGTATAAGGAAATGAAGGTAAAGCAACTCACATAACCATACTTACAGCAGAATAAATTTTTGAAAGTAACATAGAGAGAGGGATGTAAAGGATGAAGACAAAGAGATGTTGCAAAATCTATGATAACTTTGTTACTCTGATTCTGATATGGTAGGCAAACATAAATCCTGGCATAAGAAGGTTGGCCCCACCAGAGATAAGGATAACAAAGAAACAATGGATCAAAATTCTTATGCACAGTGAAATGAAATTCCTGAAGGATGTAAAGGAGGACAAGACCTGGTGGAACTATGAAATAGACTTTTTTGAGAAAGGATAACTTCATTAAAAAAGAAGGACAACAAACAAAAGGTAAACAAGGGGTGTATAAATAGAAAGAAGCACCCGCAGATCTAACTGGGCATATATCCGTTGCTGTACATTTGATCCCTGAGAGCCCCGGCTTTGGCAAGGTTGTCAGCTAAAACAATGCAATTTCTAGGGGTCCAAAAACAATTAACATTGCAAGAGAGCTACTAATTTGGCATTTATGCGTTGCTGTACTTCAGCAAGATAATGAGCCCAAATCCAAGGCCCTGAGTTCTTACCAGCCGACCATTTGATAGTATTCGCCAAGCATAATACAAAATTTACAGGACATTGGAATGATAAATGCAACTCTAGTTGCTGATCAGAAAAAAAAATAATGCATGCAAACTCTATTCCAACAGAAAGATGTAGATCCTTCATTATAATCCTTGGCTTTGCAAGTATGAAGTAGATGCAATGAAGAATTTGGCGAACCACTCCAAGGGTAATAAAACTCAGAAGTTACATTTAACACAAAACCGTCTAACAGGACATAAGTTTAACAAAATAAATTAACAAGAAAGACTTCAAATATCTACTAAGAGTTATTACAGACAAATCACACAATAAAGAATAAGATCTAAAAAAAAGAAATAGGATACATACTCTTCCTTTTTTTCCCCTACTTCTAACTATTTGGGCGTACTAAAACCTGTGAAACACGATTTGAGGAAGAACCGGCCTTTTAGAACTTTAAATAAAAGAGTTGAAAGCCATTTCCGGACAAAACGTGTATGTAAAACTAGAAGTAAATGAACGGGAGCCAACAACGATGTTCATCGGAGTGTGTCCATAATCCATAAAAAATATTAGAAAAAAAAAAACCAAACTCATACCAAGAAGTAAAAAAGGAAAACAATTTTGCTATAGTAGACAAACTAGAAAGAGGGCGCTCAAACGGCAAACATTAACAGAGAATGATGAAAGTGAAAAAAAAAAAAAAAATCCTCAGAAGACTCGCGTTGGCCGTTGAGACTTGAGAGCAATCAGCAAGAGAAACGTATACTTTTAAAAAGGGGGTGAGAAAGTGGACGGAAAGGCTATTTTCCCCGCTTCTTTTTCCTTTTCATTTTTCTTTTTGGCAGTAACCATGATGTTGTTAGAGGATTTGTAAGTAATCTGATCCGACCAAAAGAAAACGCATATACTAACAAAACTGTAGAAACAGAAACGCTAAAAAGGGGAAAAAAATACCTTTTATCATCAATGAGTCCTTGATCAAACCCCTATCTTCTGTATCAACAAATGCAACTCTCCGATCCTCAAATAACAGCAGATATCAGAATAAATTAGATCTCCCTCCACTCCTAACCGACGATTCAATTCCCCAAAGAGATAATATTTAACCAAGAAATTCAACAAACCAACCTGAAGAAGAAAAAGAAAATGAATGATCAATCCCGAACATGGAGGGCATTGACGCAAAACACGACAAAAACCAGGAAAGGAAAAAAATAAACCCACAGAATTTCAAAAACTCATCAACATGAATCGTCCTAAATCGATGGAAAAAATCAAGAAAAAACCGGAAAAACTCTGAGCGATTTGGGAATCAGAAAGGAAAGAAGATAGAGAGGAAGAGAGAAAGAGCTCTAGAAATTCGTTTTTATTTAAAGAACAAAAACAAGAAATGGTGAGAGAGACAAGACGGGATGAAGAAAAAAACTAACCACAGCGACGGTTGATCAGACCGACGTGCGCATTTTCGTGTTCCGCAAATTTACAGAGATATCTTCTAGCAATATCTATGTCTTCCTTTTACAGGTCCGAATGGAGAGAGAGAGAGAGAGAGAGAATATTGGGCCAGGAAGAAACCTTGTAATAAAGCAACAACTCTCTTAATCTAAACTTTTCATTTCTAATTTTCCCTTGTAATTTAGTTCTAATTTATAATTAGTGTCTATTTTTCCTTTAGTTAATGAATCTTTAATCCTTCATTAAAAAAAACAATAATAATTGGGAAAGATAGCAGTTTCCAATCATGAAATCTGATGGACTTTGGACCACATGGGGCATTACATTACTAATCCATACCTGTTCTAATCTTGTGGGAGTCCAATGGGTCGTGGACACGCCTAATTACCTTGTCCCGTCAGCCCCTCATACAATAGTCCATTGGGCCCAGGGCAATGGACCAAGCCGCAGGTGAGTTCACATCAGCCCCATAAAGGAATTCGGCTTTGATCAATGCAAAGTCCCTTCGAGCAACTTTTACAGCCTTGCATTCAGAATATCTGTGTTACTTGATGGAAAGATATTATTGCAAAAGGAGGTTGGAACGGTGTGAGTACGGACCAATTTTCTTAAAAGAGGCGCCTCACAGCACATCCCAGCCGTAATATTGACAATATCTCCCATGATGATTACAAGAAGTAACAACACATCATGGAGATTTTCCCAATTCACGGTTGCCGCAGGTCCAATCTCTTATAAATAATTTCAGTTATGGCATTGAATTCAATCAAGCCCATAGTTGGAAATTCCATCCAGCTCCGATTCAGCCATTCAGAGTTCACGACAATGTTTTTAAAACTTACTTGGAAGTCCGGAATTAGAATCATTCTGGCTACTAGCTTCCAGATGGATGGTTTGATTGTCCAATTCGTATGAATGGCATGTTCTGGCAAAAAGAATTAAAAGTTAAATAAAAATAATTAAAATAAAAAATGGTAAAAAACTATTGAACATGGTCAATGGTCACCCGGGCTAACAGGTCGTTGATCAATTCAACATTTTTTGGTTAAAGACCAGGTTTGTGGTAAAACGGAACCAATTGCCTGGATGGTTTTTGGTCCAAATGGTCTGATCGCTCGAGTGAACGGCAATTCGAAAACATTGATTTAGGATGTCAATTAGGGCGTTTTCTGAATTTTTTAGATGGGGAAAAGTTGATCAATGGAATTGTGATTTCTATTTACCAAAATATTCATACTTTATTTTTTCAAATTTATGTAGAATTCATAGAAAATAACTTTTTCAATTAAGGGAAAAGTTATAACAATTGAATGAAACAAAATTGTCATTTTTAATAATGGTTTTTTATGACTAATACCGCCATTGTCATATTTACCTAAAAAATAAAAGAATATGGTAAATACACTTAACTTGATAATGGTCAATCATTAGTCATAATTGAAGCTGAATTGGTTGGTTAGGATTCCATATTCCCTCATTTTTTTTATTATCTAATTTTTATCTAATTTCAATCATTATAGTAAGGACCATTGCCATATATAATGTTTTGCTGTGTTTGGTATAGCATAATATTAAGATGTAATTAGTTCATTTCACTAACCTCATTTGTGGTAAAGACAAACAAAAATGTGATCAATCAATTATAAATAGGTTAATGATGTAATTTTTAAAATTTGATTTATTTAGCTAGAACCAATGAATTCATGCTTAGAGAATCTGGCAATCATGATCACCACTATTTTCAAGTCCCACACAATAAGGGGATTTACGAAAATGTTCCAAACATCAGAGCGAACCTGATGGCTTTGATTCCGTTGAATTTTAATCTCATTAGAGATTAAATTCAATGGGATTTGATTGATCAATTATATGGAAAATACATTTGTACACATGTCTTGAATAATAACATTTTTTCTTATTAAAATCAGTTTTTAACTTGTCTCACATTGGAAAATTATAAAACTTGTTTTGAGTTTTTAAATAGGATCTTATTTTCACTTCTTAGATATAAAGAGAAGAGTATAGAGGCTTGCTATTGTGCAACGTGCGCGTGTGTGCGGCGCAATGAGGTGCACACACACACCTGTGTGACTCACGAAGGGTGGCTTTGACTTTTGGTGTGAGGCTGACTGTTGATGTTTTCAATGGCCACAAGTCGATCAGGTGTGATCAAGAGGCACCATTCAAAATTAGCAGTCATTAATTGTTAACTACCTTTAAGAGTCACAGAAAATGGTGATTGTTCAAGGAGCAGTTTCTGAACTAACACCTTCTTCTGCTCCATGATTCTTCCGAAATTATTTAAGGAGTGTAAATCAAGCAATTGCACACAAATTTTGAAAATCACTCTTGTCTCTTTCAGTCCGATCTGCTACTATCTCATAGAAGGTTTCTTTAGAGACTCTTCAACTTTGCTAGTTGCAAATTCTCGCCTAAGACTGTTACATTTTGGGAATGGATTTTCTTATAATCCAACAACAAATTGGAAGGAACTAAGTGGAAACAAATAATGTAAAAAGACAGTCAAACACATCTTAGAGCTTCTCTTCCAAATTTCAATGACCCTAATTCTTAACAAATTCAACTGAAAAAAAAAAGAAATATTGATGGATTGCAATGTTGTGATATATTCAAAGTCTCAGTCTCAAATGGGACGAAACAAAACCGAAAGTCTCTGACGGGACGAAACAAAACCGAAGTCCCATGGGGTCATATATGCTGTGAATGACATTTTAGGGCAAAAGGAGGTAGGGTCCACCCACAAACTGCTCACACCGTTCGCACAGTCCTATATATGGAGATATTTTCAATGGACGGCCATGACTAGCCGTGGCTCTCCAAAGTGGGCCTTACATGAATATAAGTTATGTTTGGTGGAAATTTTGGAGAGATTAAATGGGGGTCGGTCTACGGGTGCAGATAGATTGGATCATGATAAGAATTTCGATTTTATATTTTTGGATTCAGATCGTCTTATATTGGATCTTTAGATCAGATGTTAGGATCTAGTCAGAAATTGGATAAATTTGGATCCCCCCAATTCAAGGATGATCCAACCCAATATATATGTTATTTATTGTATTTATTTATATAAATATAACACATATACACATATATATGCAATGTTTTAAAAAATGACTTGGAATTGAAACTGATTATGCGCAATCCGGCCAGTCTTAGCTGTCAACGACCTTGCTTCTGAACTGAATATCAGGGAACCTGAAACGGAGGAGATGAGGAAGCTCCGGGGGGAATCCGGTGTAAAGGCTCCGAAGCTTAAGTTAGAATCTTTCAAAGGCAAGATAAAACCAGATAGCGCAAAGTTTGCATACCTCCTCTTTGGGGGAGTGGAAAGCCTTTTATAACCACCTCGCGCACTCACTCCTAGACTCCCGTCAGGTTGGGAATGAGTATTTCCGTGCTTCTGCCAGTTCGGATGTCCTCACCTCTGCTGGGGCAGAACCGTCACTGCTCTTTTTGTCAGAGCCGTCTCTGTAACTGGAGGTAGCAGTGACAAGTGACGGTGGCAGGCGGCCGTTTGTAGTGCGGCCGTCAAGCATCAGATCCCAAGTCAGTCGGGTGCGCCGCCCCTGGATACGGACTCCTTCGGTGTCAGGTACGGTGTGGTTCGTCCAGTTCAACGCTCTGGAAGCAAAGTGCCTGGAGCAGTGCGTGAGGCGGTCTTGAGTTCGGATAAGGGGGGAGGTTCCAAACTGTCATAAGATGGGCCAGTTCGGGTCTCCGCTTCATGTGACGGGGCCAAAGGGAGAGTTCGGGCTCCTCATAGGGAGTTCGAGCTCTAAGTAGGGAGTTCGGGCATCTTGTAGGGAGTTCGGACCGCTGGTCTCTTCTCTTTGGTGTTTGCACCCTCGGTACGCTGTTTTAAGTGTCGAGCTACTTGTTTTTTGCCACATGGCGTGATTTGTGAGGTCGGGCCAAATCTTCCTTAATCAGAAACCATTTTGGCCATCGGTTTTCAAGTCGATGATTCGATTGTTCAATCTGAATAGACGGCCCATTCTGACAAAATAAATTAAAAAATTAAAATTTAAAAATGGCCAAAAATCGTTGAATGGGTTGACAGTTCGACTATCCGAATCAATGGGCTATTGACTGATTCAACGGTTTTTAGCCAGGGACCGAGTTTGGCATAAAACTGAACAGATTGCCTGGATGATTCCTAGGCCAAACAGTCCGACCCTCCGAGTCAAGGTTCGAAAACCATGTATATATGTTATAATTATTTATAAATATATTATTTATATTGTATTTTTGTAAATTTGTTATATTATTTATTTTTTATAAAAAAACACATATATATGTATATATATATGATGAAAATAGTTGAAAAGATATTTGTAGTTTTTGTTTTCTTTATTTAAATTGTTATATTTTATTTTTCTTGTAATAATTTATTATTTAAAAAAATCAAATTAGATCTGATCTGATCTGAAAATCCAACTTCCTCATTAGATTCGAATTCAGATCTATGTTTATCAAATCCAATTGGATCTTCAGATCAGGTCAGACCTACAATTAGCATTGTCGGATCATATTCATATATACCCTGATTCAAATCCAATATATTTGAACCCAGTCCGGTCCATTTGCATCCCTTCTAGTCGATCATTTCTAGCACTTCAATTTCTTTGAATAGCATATCAAAGCACTTCAAAGCAGTTAATTCTTCACCTCAGTTCCCAAAGAGGCCCTAATAGCTATTTAAGCGGTCTTTTAGGGCCTGTTTGGGAGGGATTTTGCGTTATAGGTGAATTCTATTGATTGAGTCATGGACCCTATGGTCATTTAGCAATTTTATTCCAGAGAAGCTACCAAGAGTAGCTTCAGTTTACGTGTTATTTCTTATGTTCGAAACAATAGTTTTCAAAATTGGACCAAAAAAACTAGGAACCAATCAAGTAACCAATTTCATTTTGCCCCAAAACCGCTTTTTGGCTAAAAACTATTGATTTGGTCAGCGACCTGTTGACCCAAGTAATTGAATTGTTGAACCATCGACCTGGGCAACGGTTTTTTGTTGTTTTTTATTTCTTAATTTTTTATTTTTTCAAGTTAGATCAGGTCGTCCATTCAAACTGGATGGTCAAGCGTTCAACCCAGGAATCGATCTCCAAAACGGTTCCTTGTCCGGTCCGATTTTAAAAACCTTGTTCGAAATGAAAATATTGGCTTTCCAAACTTTCACCAAATACAAATTTTATGAATTATGTGGATCCAGCTTGGAATGTGTGAAGTGGCATCATGACACAATGTTTTCAACCCGTCGCTAACCTAGCCTATTGAATCGTTCGAACCGTCACCCGACCAAAATTCCGGGTCCAGTTTAGTCAAGACCCGCCAGACGGTAAAAAACCGTTGACTCGGTCAAGAACCGTTCGACCTGGCCAATTCAACCCGATGGTCGGATCGTAGGTTGCACATTAAATACATGCAAACTTTCAGAGGCCATAACTTTGCACTCCGATGTCCAATTGGAGTGATTTTTTTTTTGGTAACTTTTCGAGATCTATGTGTCATAAGGAGCCGTAGGTGCCTTGCCTTGCTATTTTCACAGAAAAAAAAAACCCTTTTTTGGCCTCAAATTGCACTTTTTAATATTTTTATAAATAAAAAATTAAAAACTGAATTAAAAAACATATATTAAATATAAAATAATACATATAACATATCTGAAACATATTTATACATTATTTATTACTAATATATATATATAGTTAACACATATATATGCTGGCATGGTATGATCTAAACCGTTCAACCCAGCTAGTCGAACCGATGACCCACGACCCAGAGGAAAAATCGGTTCGGCCTCCTGGTCAGTTTTTAAAACATTATCCCGAAAACCCTCCCAAACAGACTTGTTGAGCCAGATGTGTTTAGCGAGGTGTCCGTTCAAGAGGGCTTTCTACAATGGTTTCCGGCATTGCAAGGTAAGTCTCACAGAAAATCCAAAAAATGAAAAAATTAACTCTCCAATGAAATTAGTTTTGATAGCTTCTAAAAATTTTAAAAAATGGCTCCGTCAAATGGTCAATACAGCTCAATTAATGCTGAAGCCCTTCAAAACAGGCCATAAGTCTTCTCAATGTAGCCCCTATTTGGTTGTTTTCCCTACGTCTTCATCTACATAACTGGCTAGATTTGTGTCTGTCAAATGCAAATTGAATCAAGCTAAACTGAACTCTTGAGAGTGAGTGTTCAAGGTAAAAAAAAGGAAGAGAATTTGTGCGCGCGCCACTGTGCCGTACGTTTAATCCAACTCGAACCAATAGTATTGAGATGGGCTGCACTGGGTTAGTTTCAACCCAGCTTGGTCAGGTTGTGAACCCAAATACATTCCCTAACATACAAGACTACAAGAGAAGACAGGAAGAAAGATAATCTCTTTCTTGACACGTGGAAAAACCTACTGGCCCGAATAGCACCAAATGGAAGAGCAAACAAGTATACCTTACCAATTCAGCTGAAACATGTAAGATCTTTCTTGTCCGAAGTCCAAGCATCAACCAGAAAAATGCCATGTTTGGTATTTTACTAAAATAAGTTTGGAATCTTGTTAAAGCCCAACTGTTGAGCATGGGTTTTATTTATCTGTAAAATTGAAGATGGATTTCTATGGCATTTTTAATTAAATGTTGTTCATCTAAGTTCAATTCAAGTATTATTTTTTTTGGGTTATGTCTAGATTATTTGATCACAATCAAAGTTGTGCTATAGTGAGAGTGACCAATTTTCTATTCTCTATATGAATTTGTATATATATTTTTTTGTATCTTAATGCTAATTTTTATTTATTTTTTGGAAAAGATTTTCTATTAAATTTTATTGGTTTATTATTATTTTTAGGTAAAATTATAAAAAAATAAATCCTCTTATAACAATTCTATAAACCACCTTTGTGTTTTAATCCTAACAAAAGTCTTCTCTATGGCTGCATTTGGATGCGATGTAAATCAAGAACCGATGTAAAATTTACATCGGTTCGGTTTTGTATGCATTTAGAAAGAGGGTATAATTATTATAGACGTAAAACTACACTCCGGTTCAGTTTTGCGTGCATTTGGATGGAGTGCAGTTTTACATCAATAATCGATGTAAATCTGCATCAGCTCTAAAGTTTTACATCGGTAATCGATGTAAAAACTACATCAATTTTATCGATGTAAAACTTTACACTCTTCCACCCATCACTATTTTCAAAAAAGCAATAGTCACTTTTTGGTTCATTGTAAAACGTCATCAGTGTATTTTTACATTGAGTCCAAACGTAGCCTATAGTTTTGAGGAAAAAAAGTGCAAATGCCTCCTTTTCCTTTGCTCTTCGATAATAAAGACATTAAAACTATCAAAATACCCTTATCATTGCTAATGCAATATCATACATAATTTAAAGTTTCAACTTTGCCCTCCACTAATCTATTTATAGACAATGTAAAATGGCTGATGTGAAGTAAAATTAATGCAGTACATCAACATGTTTTATTTGGAATGCTAACTAAAGGAAAGTATTTGCACCTTTTTTTATCAAAACAATAGGGGAGGTTTTTGTTAATGTCAAAACACTGGGAAATTTCATAGGATTGTTAGAAAACCCAATGAAGCTTTTATAATTTTCCTTATCTTTAACTGAAATTTAAATTGATTTTAAAATAATTAAACTATGTATAAAACTAATGGTTTTATTAATTTTTGAAATTAGTAAAAATTAAATTCATTTAAGTATATAAAGTTTTTATTAAATTTAAAATCCTTGTGAAATTCAATTAACTATATAATCTTTTATTTTTTTAGTGAAACTTAAGTTGGTTTTGAATTAATAAAATTCAACTATAAAACTAATAATTATTAGATAATTTTTTGTATTAGTTTTATATTAATTTTAAATTGATATTCGTTTTTAATTTATCTTATTATTTTTATTAATTAAATTATTTTTATTATATTAATATAAATATATATATATAATTAAATTGAATTGAAATGGAATAAATAAAGTTTATAAATTTTATGCAATTTAATGGAATAATGGAGATGAGAGAGATTAGGGGCATGAGGTATTGGATTAGCATAATTAATGAGGATAGATTATTAAAAGAGTTAATGGAGAGAGAGAAGGAGAGAGAGCTAATGGTGTTTTAATGAGGAGTGTCAAAACTCTTAAAAGTGATTGATCACTTAAGTTATTTTATACAATTTTAAAATTAAAAAAATAAAAAAAAAAGAAAAAAGATGCCTTTGAGAAGAAATCAGAAAAGAGATAAGTGACTTTCAAAATAAACCATAGTGCAAGAAAGTGCCAGCTTGGCACATTATATTTTAAATCCTAAAACCAGCGTGGAAAAGGCATTTGGTCTCATGCATTCATCTAATCAGGAAAGAGAATTTTTTTTTTTTCTCAGTTTAATGCCTTCTTCACATCTCACATGATCTCCACTTGATCCACTTCTAATGTGCCTAAGCAAATAGAATTGAATATTCCATGACCTCAAATATTCAACTTGTTGCTCATGTTTATTTATTTTTTAGATTAAAAAAAACAAATAAATTAAGACAAGTGATATATGGGGCAAACCGGGCCAATGATTGACGGGATACAACATACAAGTTTGTAATCATGATAATCTCCTATCAAATGAACGGTTGGGATTTGCTGGCAACTCCATGCATTTCCCTAAAGATAGCAGCTTCATGTTAGAAAAGGAATATTTGTCCATCTAAAGCAGCTCTCCCATCTTATAAAAGGAATATTTGTATATGAAGTTTTCTTTTTGGCTGTGGCGGGTAGGCTTTTTCTTGGCAAATCAAAACCAGCCATGCATGTTGCCCATGCTTCTCTACAGCTTGCTGAATAGAAATCAAAATTTAACAAGATTGATGGCATTAATGGAGATATTAACAACTTCCTAGGAATACTAGTAGTTAGGTTTTGCAAACTCCAGTTGTTACCTGGATGTTGTTGACGAAGCAAGGTCCCAATAGGCTAATAAAACATTCAAACATGAAAATTATGTAAAAGTGAATCAAATTCCACAACAAAATTTTAAATAGAAAATTCGGTGCCAATGAGGATACCACCTTTTTAAGGTACCACTTTTAATTTTAACAGCAGGTAGAGATTCCCCAAAACACCAATAATACATTGTGTCCTCTGGGGGCACCTTCGTTGAATCAGGATAGGTTTGGTTGCATGCTAGCCCACCCAATCCACATTGAAATTCTATGCTAGCAGCTACCCTGTTTCTTCTGATAGAAGGCCATCGACAGGAGCTCACAAGAAGACTGAAATCATTCAATTTGGATTCTATTTGATTAAGAAAACAACTCAAAAAAGGTGAACATTTTGGCACAATAACAAGGTTGAATGTTGATTGTAAACAGTTCCCACATTTATGAATGTTTGTTCGCATAGACAATTACTTGACGAGTAAATAACTAGTGAATCAGATGGCCATAACGAGTATATTTCTTGCAGTGGGCAATACAGCTTACTTCACCTAATTTTTTTTTCCAGCATCGATGTCATTTACGAGCTTCAGCCCTCTTCTGTTCTTTGGCTGTGAATTGATGGGCCACATTAGTTGAAATGTATTTGTATTTGTACTCCTTCCAAACTGAGCCAAAATGTCAAAACGAATAGGTGCAGACATGAAGACTTACCAGCTCTCTCTTCTTCTCGCTTCTTAGCAGCATCCGCCCGTTGTTGGCGTATAAGGGCTAAACGCTCTGCAAGAATATAAAATCGAAACAGTGAGACATGTAAAAATACTCTGCAACTGTTCTAAGAAAGGGGGTTCTACCATTATTTTACACTGTTTACCCAAATCTTTTCTTGCTTGTTCTGTTTTTCCTTGTTCCTGCAGCCTCATGTATCGCTCATGAGCTTTTTGTTTCTCTATCTCTTCTCTGCAAACAGGCATAATAAAAACATGAAGATATAACCAAAAAAAATCCAGTTATCAACATGAAAAGCTCTGCCAGCTAATTTCAAGGTACGTATGAACCTTCTGACATCCTAGTGATACCTTGGTTTATAAAAGATTTTGAAATGTCAACAGTTAAATCTAGAATTAGAACAAAAACAGAAAAACTTGTAACGGTTAAGTTTCACTGCTGAAGCTATCACGGTAGCTTAAAGGTTCTCTGTAGAAAAAATAAATAAATGCATACAAAAGAAAGAAATAATAATGCAATAACCATGTGGACCACCCTTAGAAAAAACAACAATAATGCAATAATGCTTCTAAGAGTATAGTGAACACCACAAAACGTCCACAATCTCCTTTAATGATCCAAACTCCAGCAAGATACCAAGCAGTGTTACCTTGGTGCATAGTAACTATTCAAGTTTCTACAAGCATCTGAAACATCAACCTCTAGAAATTAAGGTGCAGGTATACAGCCATGAATAAATGTTAAATTATATAAACAATTTACAATATAGTAAAGTAAAAAAAAATTATGTAGAAACTTGGAAAATAACTGTTGACACCATAATGGAATGTATCTTTTCTCTAATAAGAAATAGCATCCCTGAGAGTCCTATTGTCTAATAAGAAATAGCATCCCTGAGAGTCCTATTTGTTGATGTATATTCTTGACTTTATCTTGGAGAATTGTCAGCATTTTACAAGAACCATACCAAAATTCAAACGCAAACAGCAGGTGTGGACAGACCTATCAGTTTTTAGGTATCCTGGTAGTAGCGCAACCCATTGAGGTTTACCAGAGACCAGTTCTTATTTACTCAACCCCTAAACAAAGGAATCAAACAATTATACTTTCACCTTCATCTTTATAGAACTGTATTTGAACAAACTTGGTCTGTGAAAAATGTGAGAGGAAGGACCACAATCAGTGGTGGCAAGTAAGAAGTGGTTTTCTTAAGTCGAAGACAAGAGTTTATTAGAAAAGAAGAATGAGATGCAAGGATATGAGGTTAGGAGATCAATATGAATGCCAGACTTCCACTGCACCTAATCAAAACCTTGGAATCTCCTCACAATAAAGCTAAAGATTCTAAGTCCTTGGAGAAGGAAAGCAGCTCCATGCAAAAAAACAGGTACTTTCTCTCCCACCCTTCTATTGTTTTTCTTTCGCTCTCTTTGTTCTTTTACTTTTTTTTCCAAAATAAAGGTACACAACTTTTTTAAGTTTTTGTTTTTTTACTTGAAGCAGAATGATTGAGCATGCCCAACCTAATAATAAATGTCCGCAGGTCTAACTATGCTGACATGTGCTCCCCTGTAGGACCAAGGTGCCACATTTTATAGATGATAGGTCTACACATCATGTTCTCAAACATCAGGCCTTGACAGAAGATGGCTTAAACTGTTGAACAAATCAACAAAATATCCAGAAAATCTGCAAATTACTGATGCTCATTTTGAAACATTGAATTAATCGTGATTCCCCCCCCCCCCCCAAGCTCATGCATTCTTTCCATTTCTCTATGGATGGAACTTAATTATTTCCAGTTACACACTTGGTAAACTGCAAATTACAATTGAGAAGTAATAAAATAGTAAGTAAACTTGTCTTGGCAATTAGCTCTAGGGACCTTCTTCATAAAAAGGTTCAAACAATTTCTTTTCCCAATCCGTTAGCAAACTTTGGATCAGATCTTAAGAAACTGAAAAGGTTAACCCTCTTAATAAAAGCTTCAGTGTTCACATTTACAAACAAAAATGAAAAATGTCTCTCATCTAACAAATTGAAGACTGCAAAAGGATAAATTCTATATATTCATCCAAAAAAATAATAAGTTACATATCTTCTAAGTTCCAAGGATGCAAGGAACAAGAAAACACAGGAAACCCAACTTCCAAGTAACCAAAGTAAAAGGTGGTGCATGAATAGCCCCCAAAAGAAGGTTATAAAAAGAGTATCTACAAACCTCTCGCGCCTTGAGAGTTCAGTTGTTTTCTCTATCTGCAAAATCAGAATACAATAATTTAACATAATTAAATCCTCCATCAAGGTAAGTCACAAATGGTAGAAGGAAAGCTTGCCAAACTTACATCAACATTTCTAGCTTTTAAATTCTTTGGTTTTACCAAATTAGGGTTCTCAATCTCTATAATACCCTGTGCACCTTTTCGTTTCTGCCAATTTTGACTAAAAATAATGAGAAACAATATAAATACTAAATACACACTGACAGCACTTAAAAAATAAAAACAAGGTGATCATGGAAACTATGGCCTGTAAAACAGTGGTGACCTCAGGTTCTTCTTCAGATTTCTCCTCTTCAGATTCTTCTTCCTCCTCCTCTTCGGCTTCTTCCTAAGCATATAAAAAAATGCTCTCTTTATACCCAAATAGAGAAAAGGAAAACCAATAAAATGAAGAAAGTTCACCAAAAAAGGCAAAACTAAGAATTTGGGATGAATAACATAGATCATTTCATAAAAACAATTCTGGGGATTATTTTTGAACAGATGATTAAGAAACATAAACAGTACCATTATGCTAATGCAAAATATGATTATCATAAGTTCATAATAATATAGGCTGGAGATGAATTTAGCCTCTACAACATGCTAAAAAAGCAGCTCAGAAGTTTTCCTAAACCACATCAAGCCTCAAGCTCAACAGAGATACCTTAAGAAATCTTTTTGTCACCAACAGTGATGCAGAGATGGCATGTATTTATATCACTCACCAGATCAAATGAGGATTTACTAAAATTTAGAGAGAGAAAGCAAGATATATAGAGAATATCTCTTCACCACTCTTTTAAATGATACAATATTACAGCCTGCAATTACCTATTGTACTTATAGATCTTTTTGTTTTTTTTAGTTTTTTGGTACATAACTAAGTACAGCATGAGTTCAAGGCAAATTTAGAGAAAAGAAAAATCAAAGCAAGAGCATAACACTAGTGGCATAGCAGCTTCATGAACACAGCTACAATTACAAATGATAATAAAATAATACTAATGATAACAACAATAACAATAATACAAACCCAAAAATCATAGCCTAACAATAGAAGTCAAGAAGAATATAACAAGTAGTTACCACTAGTGCATGCACAAAGATAAAGGTCCAACATTTGTTTGGGAGAAAGGATAACAAGGTTGACCCAAGAATTTTATACATAGTTTATTCAGAAAAGCATAGAGAAATACTTGTTTAAAAGTGCGAGGGCGAGTCGACGTGCCAGCAACTGCAATGTTTGAAAACAGGGAAAAGATACATGAAGTTAGTGAACACCTTATAACAGGTGCCATAGTAAGTAACGATTATTTACATAATGAAACTTAGCTCTGAAACTGGTAAATGGTTTTACTACTTTTGTAGTCACTAGCAATAATAAAGAGTCATGCATTAATGTCAAAACAGTAAGTTTTCTTATTGGGTAATCAGCTGTGGTAATTAGTGTAGCATTGCATCTTGTAATTGATTAATTGATTACTTAAAACCTGAATGAAAACTCTGACCAAGACAAGATAGTAAGTTCCACAGCAATATATAAAATAAATAAATTTATTTTATAAATAAAGCACATAAGTTGGTTACTTACAAATTTCATTGGAATGAACTAATTGATACTATTTAAAACAAATTAGTATTTAACCAAAAAAGCTTCCTTAAATTATATTTTCATAATAAAAAAGAAATGTATAAATAGGAGAAAAAAAGCACAAGAGAGAGGTGATAAGCAATCACCCACAGGAAGGAAAAGAAAGACCTCAGAACTAACAAGACTACAAATACCTCCCTCAAAACCACCCACCCTTGACCCCCACAACTAAAGGCAAAAGAGTATCCTTCTGACAAATTGAATCACCACACACCTCAGTAGACACAGGTTCTAAGATTGCAAGTCCCAATAGAATGACCAGTCTCATCACCACTTCAATTGCCACTGAACCCAGCGTACTTCTCCACATCAACTTCTTTAGTCTGATTCTTACCATCTTTGCCGTATCTCATAAACTCTCAGACCCACTTCACTTTTTTTCCTTCACGTGCCCTTTTGTCTCTTGAAAGTGACACATCGTCTTTTATCAACTGGAAACTTGTATGTCCGGTTCATAACTCCCCTCTTTTTAAATCTAGAACTCTTAAATTATGGGGGCCCAGGTCAACTTCCCTTTCCTTGCGATGGAAATTCAAAGTATATATGGCATTCTGGTAACACTTGAGAAATAGGAAAACATCAGATATTTGAAAATTTTGAGGGGGTCATATTACTTAAAAAAAAACAAAGACATAAACATAAACATCATTGGAATGAACCAAATTGATATTATTTAAAAAAACTTCCTTAATGAGGGTGCCTAGTTAAGGAGTTTATCAACTTTTTTTCAGAGATGGCAATTCAAAGTGCATATGTAACTCTGGCAACCATTCTCAGAATGGTTCCCCTTCGGAAGATTTTGTCAAATTGAATTTTGATGGAAGCAGCCAAGGTAACCCAGGCCCTTCCGGAGTTGGGGGAGTGTTGAGGAATAAGGAAGGACACATCATTGCCATGTTTTCAGGCCTAGTGGGGGTGGGAGACTCTACTAAAGCTGAGTTACAGCTTATGTTTCCTTTAACCACCCCACCACCGTATTAGATTCACCCTCTTGAGGAATAAGGAAGGACACATCATTGCCATGTTTTCAGGCCCAGTGGGGGTGGGAGACTCTTCTAGAACTGAGTCGTATGCAGTACTACAGGGATTACAAATTGCAAATGAATTGAACTTGGAGAAGTTGGTAATTGAGGATGATTCTAATATGGTGGTAGGGTGGTTAAAGAAAACAGAAGCTATAACTTGGGGTTACAAAAATGAGATGAAGAAATTTAAATGGCTGACAAGAAACATGACCTTGAGAATTCACTGGGTGAGGACAGCCAATGCTCTTGCCGATACTCTGGGTAAGCAAGAGGTTATTATGGCACATTTGTATTGGGCACAGTTGTAACTGTATTTGCTTTATGCTGTTGAGAGAGGCTGCACCTCACGCCTCTCTTTGGGAAGCCTTTACTGGCAATAACTGTACAGTTATCATTGTACCTCTTCTTTTTTTTAATAAAATTCCTTTCACTTATCAAAAAAAAAAATTGAATTCTGGCAACAGTTATAAAGAAACCAGGAAAGCATCAGACATTTGAAAACTTTGAGGGGACCATGACCCATGACCCTGATGTTATCCCTGACTCATGTTGTTGTTCTTGCAAAGCTGTGTCCACTGCATAAGAGAGCCTCTGGATCGACCATGTTTACTCTCACCTTATATTGGAGCCAAGGTTTTAAATTTCAAAATCTTCAGCCATTTGGACCCTTACTTTTTTTTTAGTTTTGGTCTTTCAGATGAAACTTTTCATTAAATATTAATTATTTAGTATTTTTAAATTTATGTTATTGGTTTTATATTATTATAATTATACTCAATAATTTCAGGAAAAATAAATGAACAAAATTGTGAAATTTCAGATAAAATTACTAAATTGTGCCCAAAATAAATAGCAATATATTTCGCATATGGTGTCAGTGGTGAGTGGCCTTGATAGAAATTGAGAGTTCACAAAATTTAACTGACATATAAAACCATGATTTTTTTTTACATATGAAACCATGATTGGAGCTATGCACAAGTTACATGAGCCGTCCAGACCAATATTTTAATTTAAAAGTGTCCTAAAGAAATTCTTATTTTGGCCATATAAAAAATCATTTCAAGCTCCTGTGAACATAGGGTGCAGACACAAGTAGGACTCTTTTGGCACCTTACCTTATTTCCATATGGAAGAATTTTGAATCATCTAGATTGGTACTCAAAAAGAAACAAAAAGAAATGCAAAAGGTCATGGATATCTATTTCATTGTCCAAGCAATATGGAGGCACACAGTAGCATCCAAGCAAAGAAGAGCCTCAAAAGCCAAGGGCATAAGTACACTTCCTTTCTTGCTTGCATAGATATGATGCCCAGACACAGATATGGACATGGACATGAATACGGGAAACAGGGATATAACCCTTCGTTTCCTAAAATCCTAGACACATACAGGTATAAGTATCCCATGTAATATGCTTATATTATTTCTTTATATCTAGTTTTTTAAGCTGTCATTTCTCAAGACTTACATCATACCAAATTTAATTAAATTTCTAACATGTGCAGATTTTTTGTAATATACAAGTATAAATTGTTAAAGAATACCATTTTTACATATTTTAGAAGTGCTAATGCTATAGAGTACATCTAGAAATATCCATATAGTATTTGGTATAGTATCTGAAAGTACTATATCCAACACCAATACAGTAGGTAATATAAAGGTTCCCGATATCATATAATGCAATAAACAATATATTGAGCATTGGTGCACTCAAGCTATTGCAACAAGTAGCAGACTTATTTAGTAGGCCCGTCTAAATTTTACAACATATCAAGGTGTCCTACTTCTCTCATGGGGACGTGACAACTAAATCACATGGAATATACAACAAGTTCTCCAAGCCTATTGCCTGATAAGCTGATCCTATAGGCACGAATGCAACAATGTAAACAGTCAGTATATACCCTTGCCCAACTACACCTTGTATATTTGATTCCATTAATAGCAATAGGTCTTCCACATGAAAGGAAAGAGCAAAGCACCAATAATTCAATATTGAGTAGAAGTCGCTATTAGAAGCAACCAGTAGTAACAGAATTGCCAGACAATGGCATTGAAATAATACTTGGCACACCACCCAATGGGTCCATCTCACTGCCACAGTACTCAGACTTCGCCTATCATCATCAGCAATTAAATACAGAGCTACTGCTGCTACTCCATCCATGGCCAAATTAAAGTAGGAGACAACTTCAACCAATGGTAGTAAGGGCTGACGATAACTCTTTTTCTTTCCTTCAGATGAATATGTACTTCTATTTTTTCTCTCTAGAGGTTTAAAAATAAAAGATCATTCAAGTACTTAAAAGACAACTAAGAATGATTCATGATTGATAGTATACCTTTATTTATTTTTATTGTAGATAGTATACCTTTATTTAATGTATTTCAATCTGCAATTAGAAGAACTACTCCCTTTGAGATCTAGATTTGGCAATCTTAGACGACAAAAGCACCGACTTAGATACCTAAGGTCCAGCCATGGAGCAAGAACCAGTAGAAAAATAACAAAGAACTCAGACTTCTTTCTGCCCCTCAAAAACAGAAAGTGAAAAACAAAGAAAATGCAGAGTTCTTTCTCTTTCTTCTCCAGGTGTTCCACACTTCTTTTTTACATTCGAAATATCAAATCTAATCGTTATATAACAAATACAACGAAAAGGTTCAAATTAATGGAGAGTTCTACATAAAGGAAGCACGGACAAATTCACTTACTAGACCCAAACACCTTTTATATTTCCTTTCGGATTAAATAACCACCTCTTAAAATAAGGCAACATTAGAAAAAAGTAAAAGAACTATGGGAAATCATAGTAAGTAGGCTAATGTCTTCATTAGTCAACGAATCTACACTGTTCCTGAACCATCACAGTAACCCGATCAACTTCCCACAGTATTCGGATATCATGGCTTATTACCAGGTATGTACCTTCTGTACCAAATCATCAGTAAATTCGAGTAACAAAAACATATCAAATTTGTTCTAAAGATTTCAACAACGACACAAAGAATTCACTATACAGAATACAGTCGAGAAAATAACGAACCCTAATATCTCTACCGAACGAAAAAGTCAAACAAACAAAACAGAAAGAACAAAAGGCGAGGGAGAAAGAACTCTTCTTACGCAGCTCCTCGGGAGTTGAGAATTGCCTTCGACCCGTAGGCTTGCCCTTGAATTTTCCTCTTCCCATTGTCGACAAACAGAGAATTTAAACTCCGATATGAAGCCGAACAGGAAGAAGAAGAAGCAGCTTGCGAACTCTTTTCTCCGCTATTCTCGACCTCTGTCTGCTTTTTACCCTTTCTCTTTGATTCGGAAACCTACTGCGGTACGGATTTCTCTTCAAGCTCCAACTCTCCAAGCAATCAGCTCTCGCGGGAAATCTGTTGATGTAGCGGGAGTACTGCAATCACTGTACCTTTTTTATTTATTTATTGGGCCTTATTATTTATTTACTTGTTTGGGTTGTTTCTGCCTTCGTGCAAGGAAGAATTCGCATCTGCTTCCATTAGAGGGCGCCCCACAGCATATCCAAACTGTGTATTGCGAAAATCTCCCACCGACAAATTCGGAAGATGAACTTTAGCTGTTGGAGGTATAATGTTTGATAGAATTTTTGGAAATGCCACGTTATCATGACAATGGATAAATTTATAATTATATATTTATTTTTTTTACTAAAAAACAAAGTATAGGCATGAATGAGTGAACTGCCGACAACGTGCCAAGCCCAGAAACTGTCTCAACACTCAACGGCCAATGCTATTGCCCCAACAGCCAAAGTTAATCTCACATTTTCTTCATGCACACTAAAATGTACATGTGGAACGGCTATACGGGGAGACCGGATCTGCTGCAGTTGATGTACTTGTGAGGCGCTCATTTGTGAGGAGCAGAACCTGTCACCTAAATGGGCTGCAGATGTGATTTCATTCTAATGAAATCTAGGGAAGACCATATCTGCTCCTCACACGCACATCCTATCATGCATCGGGAATATCTCCTCTATTTATTAGTTATTATTCATGGGAGAGATGCTCCCATGGTGGATGTATTTGTGAGGCGCTCATTTGTGAGGAGTAGTTCCCGCTTCGATCTGGGGGTTATAATTAGTCGCTTGTCCTTTGTTAGAGCATCTAGATGGGCCTACCTGGTCCTGCCATTTCAACATGTCTCTCCTTTGAGAGAAATTATTTATCTATTTTCTTATTTTTTTGAATTTTTTTATTTTTTTCATTCTATGTCATTTCTTAAACAACTAATGAGATGCACTTTCCCAATAACCTAAATAATCTCTTCTCCTGAAATTACTCCTAAACTACCTCCCACACTTTCTCCAAAATTATCTCTAATTCCTATTTATCCTCTCCCGTACTTTTTATCTATATCTATCTAAAGAAAGTTTGGGTTAAAAAATTTAAGAATTATTTAAATATTCTAACAAAATTATAAAATAACTTTAAATATTTATTAAAAACACAAAAAAATAATTTATATTTTTACAAAATAAATCACGAAATTATGTACTAACAATTTAAATTATGTTTTCTGAATTATCAATTTAAATGTTTTTTAAATATTTAATAATATTTAATAGCTTTAAATAAATAAAATTCAAATAAAAAAATTAAATATTTTATAGATTATTTAAATATTTAAATAACTAAATATTTATCATAACTAGATTTTAAATAGTTAAAATAACAAAATTATGTAATAAATTAAAAAATTTTCTTCAAAGTGGAAAAATAATTATAACATAATATTTAAATTAATAATAATTTGATATGTTATAAATTTAATAATGACATTATGTAATCATAGTATAAATTATGATTTTATGGAAAATTAAATTAAATAAATAATTAACATTTTAAATTTTACAAACTTTACATATTATTTAAGTATTTAAACAACTTAATATTTTAAATAACAAAATATTTAACATTAATATATCTTAAATAGTTAAAATAAATAAATTATGTAATAAATTTAAAAAATCTAAAAAATAGAAAAATAATTATAACATAATATTGAAATTAATAATAACTTAATATTTTTACATAATGTTGTAAATAATTAATTTCACTTATATCAAGTAATAATTCGAGAAAATAACTTTCAAAAAAATAATATTTATTAATTATAATTTTAAACTCTTAATCTATATTTATTATATAATTATATATACTAAAATTAATATTTATTATATTTTGTGATAAATGTATTTTCAATAAGTATGTATAAATATATTTCATTTAAGTTATTTAATAGAAAACTTTCAATAATTATTGGAGATTAAATTACTATTATTAAAATTTTTAAATTTATTTTATCATACTTATTGTATTTATTGTGTTTTTGTTATAAGTTATTGATTAATATTTAGTAGAGATTAAACTATCATTTGAGATTATACTATTTATTGACTAAGTTAATATATTTTTAATACTTATTGTATTTTTGTAATTTCTATAATTATTGTAGTTTTCATTATCAATATATTTTTAATAATTGTGTAATTTTGCTATAAATTTTCAATAATATGGGAGATTAAACTATTGTTATTTATTAGAGATAAGACTATTAATTTAACTAAAATTATGAGTGTTCATGAGTTGGTTCGGTGTGGCCGTAGGCTATTTGGCCAACCAAATTGACCTGGTCAAGTTAGGGAGTTGGTCAGCTAAAACTGACTAACCTTTTGTGAAAACTGACCCATTCAAGTTGTATTGGTTTGGATCGATTTTTTGGTTTGGTCAGTTTGTTCAAAAGATTTAAACTTAAAAATTTAATTTAATTTTAAAAAGTTATAGCGCAATTATTAAATAATAATTTTAAAAATTAGATTCATGATATAAAACATTTTAGACTAAGAAATATGGGAATTTTCCCACTTTTTCATATTTAAAATATAAAATATTAATATATATACATGGTTAGGTCATTCGTTTTTGGTCGGTTTACAAATGGCCAAAGTGGAATTGATCCAACTTAGTCGAATTGGGAAATTTTTTAATCGAAGCCAACCTAAAATACTAGAAAACCGACTAACTCGGGTCAAGTTTATTAGGTTGGTTGGTTTCATCAGTTTGATAAATAAACCTAACTGAAATTAATTATTGTTATTTTTGTATTATAAAAATTTTATTAAAAGTATTATATAAAATATGAATACTTATTAATTATTTAAAAAGTTAAAAATATAAAACAATTGTATACTCTTATGTGTTTCTATTAGGGTCATTTATTAGAACACACTTTTAGGGATGGCAATTTTTCCCATCCCCAATGGGTACCTGACTTCCCCGACCTAATGGGGCTAGGGATGGGGATTGTTTTGGTGGGGCAGGGGAGGGGGTGGGGACGAGGATTAATAGGAATCCTCGATCGAGGTCGGGGTCGGGGATGGGAATTGAGGTCCCCACCCCACCCCAACCTCGATTTATATATATATATATATATATGTGTGTGTGTGTGTGTGTGTGTGTGTGTATTAAGTGTTATTTATATTAAATACACTATTATATTATTTATATTATATATATCAAAACATATTTAAAACATTATTTATTGTTTAAAATTTTTTATTTTAAAATTACTATTATTTGAAAACATTTTGGGGATTCGGATCCCGACGGGGAACCCATCCCGTCAAGGATCGGGGATAGGGGTTAATTTCAGAATCAAGGTCGAGGCCTTAGGCCTACAATTTCATTAAGGAGTGTTTGTTTTTCCCTTAGGCCCATGATTTTTTATTCAAAAATACTCCTAACACTTTTTTTGTATAAAAAACAAAATAGAACACATGTAGCAAATAGAGTGGTTGCCCATGTCTTATTAAGGGCAAAAATGGTATTTTTATTTTTATTTTCTTGTGATTAAATTTATTTAAATGAACATTAGGGTGAACATTGTCATTTTCCACTATCATCTAATGGTAGATTGATTAAATCCATTGCAAATTATAAGTGATGTTTTAGTAAAATGCTAACTATAGGGTAGATTTTAGTAAATCCATAAAACTATAAGGGGTATTTTAGTGTATGACCCTTTTCTATTATTTTGCTTTCTCTTAATAAATCTCGTGCATCGCACAGGTCACCGCTAGTATATATATATATTGTTAGAAAGTTTTGTATGCCCTTAGCTTCAATCCAATTTGATGTACTTTTGACATCTAGTGTAAATAAATAAAGTGCATGTTTGATTCATGTTGTTTAGTATAATTCTGTGTAAGACCCTAAAACTGGACACTTATAGAGGCTCATGTTAGTTTTAAGTGTTCACAACCATTAGATAAGTCTGGGGAGATTTATCCTGTTAAGGCTGATATTGGTGTGCCACCAAGTGTTGGGATGGCCTGTCTTGGCCACTAGGGTAAGACCCAAGGCACATGCAGTATGGGATTACTCGAATCCTTGAATCGGACCAAATTTCCAGTATTGCCCTAGACCTTGGAGACAGATGGGCAAAACTGAAAAGTTACACCTGACCCCTAGACTCGATTATGACACTTCACTAGGTGTCGGATTGGGTTGTCTTTGATATGCCAATCAGTGAGATCCTTAGCGGGGATCAAAACCTGGGTATGTTGGGACAGTCTGAGAATTCATTTGAGTGGGTGGTCATAGTGACAGGATCAGCCCCTTTGTCAGACAAAGGTAATGATCGGGAATGCACTCTCTCTGATGGAAACCAAACTGCCGGCAGTTGATTTCAATCGTTGAAATTTTGTTTTGCAAAATTAATATACATATATATATATATATATATATATATATATATATGTACGGTTTCAAAATGTTTGCAAATGGTTTTAATTCCTAGGATACATGTGAGTAGAGAATGCGACACTCTTCCTTGCAGCCGAGTGAGAGGTCTTCTCTTGTCAGGTAGTGCTTGATCATTAAGGGCTGAGAGGTTAAGTGTAAGACCATTTAGGATAGTACTTGATGGGCTAATCTTGCACCTGCCCACAATCCCTGGGTTTTTATAAGATGGCTTGGCCCAGGGACCACTTAATGTAAGTGTTGGGCACATAAGGTCCATGTGATGTGCTCAAGGGTTTACTGAGCTTTTTAGTGAATTCGGCTGGGCCTTCTAACACGCCATACAAAGGCTGGGCCGAACCCATGTGGCTGGTGTGTAGATCAATGCTTGGGTCCCACGCCATACAAAGAAGCCCAACTGGGTAGCAGATTGGAAACTAGTTAAGCACTGAACACTTAAATGGGCCAAAAGCCCATTTCAAGCTAGACTGATATGATCACCCATCTATGGGGCGTATCTGGGATTAAAGTTAGAAAATGATTGGGCCTTTAACCTTATCCACTCTGGGAGACCAAATTCAAATCAGATTTGAATCTAGTAACCTCCTGATAAGATCAGGAGTAAGCTAACTTAGTCTGCAGATATGATTAAGATCATCCCCTATCCAAATACTGAGTTGGATTGGGATAACTCCTAATTAGGAGGTTTCTTAATCAAGAAGAAAAGAGGAGAAACCCTAAGAGAGAACATATCAGATTTTGAACATAGGGTTTTGTGCAAGCAAGAAAGCATACTGCGAATTGAGATTAGATCTCATACAGACTCCAGAAAGAAGAGAAGCTATTCAGCCATCTTCGTCTCAGGAGTTCTCCTCCAGCCGCTGCCATTCTTTCTTACAAGATTCGATCTTTGAAGAAAAAAGAAATCAAGAAATTGTTTCTTGACATCAATTTTGCAAAAAAGACTGAAAAGATTTGGTGCTTTAGAGTTTCCAGTGGATTCTTGCGAAGGGTTCAATGTGTAGGACACACCCTGCTGGTTCCGTTCCACATACAGCTGTGTCATCTTCAGCAGGAGCGGATCTTGGTATCCTCTTTGGGCATGAATGCCAACTTTGGGAGATACTACATCTTTGGATCAGGTATAATTCCTCCCATTCTTTCATATATATATATATATATGTATATATATATATCAGTCCTTATCTTGAGCTTTGTCGGTCATTGATGGACACATGGACAATGATTCTTCAAACATGGACAAGGTGGCATAAGTCTTTGGGGGTGTAACCCACTACGGGGGCCCATGCTGCACGAATATGCCACCAAAATTGAACCGTTGGGTAGAGGTGTAAACCGGGCTATGTTGGGTTGACATGGCATGGCCCACGTGCAGTTTGTGCAAAGTGCGGACCAGGCTGGGTCTTGCTTCCTTTCCTTGGGATACTTCATGGGGTCAGTCCAGCATGATCCATAGCTTAAGCCCGTGTGGGCCCATGCTAGGCCAGGCTAGACGAGCTGCGGACTATGTAGTGGGTTGGCCCATGTCAAGCTGGGCTATGGGTCAAGCCTTGGGCCTAAGTTGATCGGGCCAAACTTTTTTTTTTGACATTTTCATTTTTTATTTTTTTGCTAAAATACTTCACTTTCCTTAATTTAATAATTCCTTTGAGCTTTGGAAACAAATTGAAAAACTAAAAAATCTAATAAAGAAATTTAAAAAATACTTAACAAAATACAAAATGGACAACAAATTGGAAAAATGGAATTTTATTTCTTGAATTTAAACAATACAATGGTTAAAGGACAATGGATGAATGAAATATAGAAAATGAAATAAAATATAAAAATAGAATATAGTTATAAATTAAAAAAATACATTATTGATAAAAATAACAACTAATATAAATAAAATTGAAAAAAACATAAATTTTAAAAAATGAAAAATTATAATAATTGAAATAATGAAATATTGAGTATACAAAAAAAATAAAAATATTAACTTCATCATTTTTCTTCAAATTCCACCTCCGCCTACATCTTCATCTAATCATCTCCTTGATTGCCATCATCTGCTTCAGATGAAACATCGAGTGTAATGCCATGCCCTCTTTTGTCTTGTAATTTATCCTTAGCATCCAACCAATTTTAAGGCAAATGCATATCTCTAGACTTTCACCATTCATACAGCTTCTCTTGTCATCTAACACCCTAGTACCTGCACTAAAACAAGACTCTAATGGAAATGTAGACACCGGAGGGATTACTATATCACGTGCCATGGCAGCAAGGATTGGATAGTTTTTTTTTCATGCCTTTTCCACCAGGCTAAAATATCAAAATTATCCCATCCCTCGTCGTCGCATGAATCAAAGTACAAATACTTACTTGTAAATAAAAATTAAGTTCAATAAATGAACTTGCTAATGAACTAATAGTAGATTTCTACCTCTTATGTAATAAAGACCGAATTTTGTCTAATCCACTACTAGAACTAGCTATTTAAGAAGTGGAACTCGTACTTATACAAAATTTCTTATGCCCACCCACTTGAGATTCATATAAACTATACATTTCAAATAATAAACTATTAACTTCTTCTATTTTATTTCCAATTTCAATATTCATATTTTCACAATATGGTTCAAGTAAAATTTCTAAACCATCTTTCCTAATCCTAGGATCTAATTTTATAACTAAGCAATAAAGGGGAGAAAATTTCTCCCAATATTTTTTAAAATTATTTTCCATTATTTTAATAATACTTTGAAATTGTGGATTTTTCCTATATTTTGCAAAACTTTTTCTAATTATAAATAATTGATTAACTAAAAGACATCTAATTTAGTAATGAACACTTGAAAATTCATTAGTTGCATCATAAAAAAATTTGTAAAAAATCTTTTATACAAATTGTCATTTCTCAATCTTCCTCAAGCACAAGATCGTGTGGTACTTTTGCATTATAAAAATCACTAAGAATTTGTTTTTAAGCATCTTTTCACACTATTACGGATATGAAAATAATGGGAAAAATTGGATTCAATTGTCAATTGCTCCTACCGGAAATAGGATTGACAACAAATTCGAGCCATAGCACATGGTTTCATAAAATTCGTACGATTTTCCTGGTCTAAATCGAGCAGGTTTTACGTGAAGAAGATTTTTCTCAACAAGTTCAATTCAATACGGGTAGGAGAAGAACCCAACTCGGTATTGTTAAAAAAAGAGATGAAGCAAAACCAAGTCAAGATGATACGGATCAACCCCTTCTTATTGCGCCAAAGATCTTACCATTTCTGAAGGAACTGGAGTTACATCTTTTTTCCATTTCCATCTATGTTGAATATCTAATACAAAATGTTTATATTTTAAACCATAATTTTGACATAAATATTTAAATTCTTGTTTTTTTGCTCCAGAACTTTTAATATATATTATACAATTTCTAATTTTAGAAATATGATGAGAAATAATGTTTAAAGCATCTTGAATACATAAATTTAAAATGTGACATGCACATCTAATATGAAATAATTTACCATCTAAAAATGGTTTTAATTGAGATTTTAAAATATTTATTGCTGAATCATTATTATTAGTATTATCAAAACTGATAGAAAAAATGTTTATTTTCAATTCCATAAATATGTAAAGTATTTAAAATACTTACAATAATAATTGGGCCAGTATGTGGCCATTCGAGCCTAGTGAAACTTAAATTTCTTTTATGTAAAAGCCATTTTTCATCAATAAAATGATCGTTAACACAAATATAACTTATGTTGAATATATATATTTATAGATCTACGTAAAAATTTTTCAAGTTTAGTATCTTCAGCTAATAAAAATGGATGTTCAACATACACAATATATTTTGCTAATTATTGGCTTATTGCCTTGTTTTTTCTTGAGAATATTTAAAAATACCAAAAATACCACTTCCTATTTGTGCTTGTGATGTTTCTTTCCCTTCTTCTTCTTTCATTAAATGTCATTTCAAATGTCTGCCAAAGTGGCTAGTACCACCACTACTACTATAGCTAAAGTCACTCCTACATTTTTGGCAAATGACTATCTTTCCTTTCCCCTCAACCTCCTAAATATTGTCTAAACCGGGCTAATCAACCTAGTGTTATCATTTTTCTTTCCCCTAACTCTAGTAGCAATATTAGGGGTGGGAACGTAAGTAATATCTACAACATCCATATTGGTGCTAACACTATCATATTGCGACTAAACATTGACTACGTTGGGGAATTAGTGTCAAGAGCGAGAAGAGGAGCCGACCATTTTTAATTATAAAAAAAATAAAAATTAATTTAATTGCACTTACCTGGACTTCCAATCGGAATTTCAACTTGATTTCAATTGTTGAAATCTCCCAAATTACTAACTTGAGATACCCAAGCAAGCCATTCTTGTTGAAACTTGAATTAAGTTGAGAATTGGAGAGTATAAGAGAGTATGAGAAGAGATTGAGATTTGAGAGAGTATAAGAGAGTATGAGAATTGGTGTGATGAGAATGGTGGAGGATAAGGCTATTTATAATAATTGAAAATAATTTAATTCCCTAAAATACCCTAAAGACTAGTTGTTTTTTAGTTGTTGGAAGGGGTATTTTGGTCATTAAAATTCATTTATCACTTTACCTAAATACCCCCTAAACTAGTTGTTATATAGTTCTTGAGGGGCATTATTGTCATTTTATCTCCTTCCAAAGTCAAAATACATAAATACCCCTATATAGTTGTTGGGAGGCATTTCTGTAAATAAAAAAAAACCCAAAAAGTTGAAACTAGTAGTTGGGGGGGTCTCCAACGGCTAGTTCTTCGAACAGGCTGAATGTGGCCTACTGCGAGCCTTTGGGTTGAGCCGGGCCGGACCAGCCCATGGGCCATTGGGCAGCACAACACAATAGTGTGGGCCATGCCGACCCAGCCTGTTGATCTAAAACCCCAAGCCCAACACAGCCCATCGGCCCATATAATCGTGTCAGGCCACGGCACAACCCGATTTACACATCTACCATTAGGGGTTGGTTCTATGCACAAGCGCCCGGCAAGGCTAGCATTTTAGGAATAGCAACGATGAGGGTTTGGGGAAGGTATTGTAAATTTTAGGTTGCTTTGACAATCCAGTTATTAAGAACTTATTCCCTTTTTAGCAATTAAAAAAGGAGTAAGTTATTAATTACTATATATCACCAGCATCGTCTAAAATTGCCACATACAAATTCGCTAGTTAGAATTCAAAGCATACCCCTATGGCTCTAGTAACTTTTGAGTTGAGAAGGAAAAATCTTTAGGAGTTGACTTTGGCTCTAATGGATGGCTCCATAAATTACAAAACATGTGAAGCTAAAATTCAAGGAAGTGAGCACAATTCTCTAGATTTCTTATTTGGATACAAAAGACCTAAACAATTATAATTTAATTTAATTGACATATTTTGCTGCTAAGAGCAAAAAAACTTTTGATATTTATATTCATGGAGTTCAAGACAATCATCACTAACATATAACTTGGATTTCAAGACATTCATTGTGATTATACCAAAAATGAGATTCTATAGCTTACATGCATGTCAATGCATGCACTAACAACTCCATATCCCCTTCTACTACAATTTCTTCCTCTGGCATATTGATTCTCCAAGAACCTCTTCTTCTTCCTTAAGTGCTTCAGCTATTGTCATGTGAAATTTCTTCCTATTGCATTTGTGGCCAAGCCACCACATTTCATCACAATAAAACGCATGCCCTTTTCACTTTTGGTTTTCATCTCCGAATATGACAATCTTTTGGTAGGTAGAGTTTTACTTGGAGGTTTTAGTGGCGGGTTGAATTTAGATTGGTTAGTAGAAATGTAGGAGAAATTGACATTGGAAGCAGACGACAATGAAGGATTTCTGAGTCGTTGATTATTGTTGAAAACATATGATGTTGTGGGTGGGGGCAGGCTCAGGTTGTACTGGCTATTTGAGTACTAGGGTTGTAAGTTCAAGGTCCAAGAGGGGGTTATTGCTTGCTTCTTTTATTAAGGGCGTCTATGGTTGTTTCTTGCAACCTTTTCAAACTAAAGACTTGAAAGAGTGGTCGAGGGGTTAAACATCAAGACCATACTTATTTCTTCCTTCAACCCACTCAAGAAACCATCAATGAAGTATTGCTGGGAGAGTCCTTTAATCTATTCTAAAGATATAAGATTTAAATTCTTCAAACTACTATCAATATTCAACCATAGTAGAGAGTTGTTGGAGCTTATTGAATTCCCATACTACATTATTGTACCCCATTTCAAACCACCTAGAGAGTGCAGAAATAACTCCAGACTAGGTGATATGAGACTTACCATCCTGGTAATCTGAATACCATAGTTTTGCTCATCCAAGCATGCTGCCATCTCTTCATTTTCCATTGGATTTATTTGGAAGAATTTCTTCCAACCCCTTTGGGTTCTCACCAACAAATGTAGGAAAATCCATCCTGGATTTCTTAGGAATCCAATTTGATTTATCCTAGTTACTTTCTTAGGCTTTAAACGCAATGAGGTTCTTTAGTACTTTCATGCACATCGATAGATTCCCCACCTACTTCCTTCTCTTTGTCCCAAGTCAAACATTTCACCAACTTGGCAATTTGGTGCGTTTAAGTCATCTACTTTAGTGTCTGGCTCTTCATTTTAAATTCATGCTTCAACAATCTTTCGTTCACCTTCTCCAAGGGTTCTTTAGTTTTAGATTTAATTTTTGTTCTTTCAATTCTAGTTTTGTTATTTACTTTTTGCAATTTATTTTCATTCCATTTGATCTTCGTTTTATTTTTTGTAGATCTGCAATTCAGCCAGGTAAGACGGAAGGCCTAGTTCGAGAAGTTCGAGGGTCAAAGGAGAGATCCAGAAACTGCTACCTCTGATCGGATTACAGATGTTTATTTCATTTCTTTTGTTAATTTATTTCTGTATTTATTTATGTTTTTGCACTTTTAACTTTCAGTACTGTTCTGATTCTATATTTTCTCAGTTTAATTAATTAATTTATATATTTTTGCACTTTCATCTTGTGTTCTCTTTTCCAGATTTGAGTACGTATTAATTTTTCCCTCGCTTCCCTGTGGATACGACCCATTCTCATCATTTTACTACATTTGTAATTGTTTGAGAATCAAAAAAAATTTATAAATGTTTAAACTGGTGTTCCGAAGTGGTTAATGACACGCTCCGGATCACACCAAGTTTTTGGCGTCATTGCTGGGGAAGCACGGAGAAAATTTTTTATTTGCTTTATCCGGATTTATTTCATTATTTTTTCTTTTTTGTTTTATTACTTGGTCATTTATCTCAGTTTAATTCTTGTTTCTCTTTGATTCTGCAGGACGGAATAGCGAAATGTGGGGTATCGGAGTGTTGCGGGACGGAAAAGAAGAGAAGAGAAATTGGATTGCGTTTCAAGTGCAAACGTTCCATTTTATTACTAATTTTCTTATTTTTATTTTCAAACTCTTTTTTTTTATAGAATAGTTATTTTTGAATTTTTAATTAATTTTTTTTCAGATTTGATTGATTGATTTATTTATTTAGTATTATTTTTCTTCCGTTTTGTTTCTAGATCTATTTTTTGTCTTTATTTTAATTTCTTGTTTGATTTTTTTTGTTTTATTGGGTTTGTGTTTTTCTTTTATTCTAGAGTAAGAAAAAAATTCGTTTATTTTATTTTATTTATTTCTTGCAGCATATTTTTCTTTCATTTATTTAATTTTGGGTCAATTTTTGGGTTTGTGTTTTTTTTTCTTTTATTTCAGATAAAAAATAAAAACAACAATATAAAAATAAAAATAATAAAAAAATTTTGTTCATTTTCTTTTTTTTAATTTCTTGCATAATTTTCTTTTTGATCATTTTATTTTCAATTTGATTTTTAGATTAGCAATTAATTTGTTAGAATTTATTTCTGGTAGTTTTTAATTCTGTTTAGCACAATTAATTGTTGTTTTATTTTCTGTTTGCAATTATTATTTGTTGCTTTATTTAATTTCTTTTCTTTTAGTTATTTAATTGAATAATTAATTATTAAATACGAAATTGTTTAAATTTTTGTATTTAGTTTAAATTTTGAATTTTAATTTTAATTTTAATTTTAATTTTAATTTTAATTCGAATCTAAATTTGAATTTGAATTTCAAATTTCGAAATTTAAATTTAAATTTTTGAATTTCAAAAAAAAAATTAATATTTTAAAAGTTTTGCATTTGCATTCCAACATCTAGGATTTGATATATTTTAGAGCATGCATCATATATGATTATTTAATCACAGAAATTATTTTGTTAGTTGTGAATGTGCTAGGTTTTCCTTTTATTTTAATTGCTTATTGTGCTTAGTTTATTTTATTCTTTTATGTTATATTGCTGAATTGCATTTTAGAAATAATTATTCATGCATTGTAGTTAGATGCATTCATTTCGTTTGATTGTTTTGCTTCATTAATCCATTTAAGTGCACCCAACTTAAATAAGATAAGGTAGGGATTTTATCACCCTTCCTTGGCCAAAAAATCACCACCCTTCACATGCAGTTTACCCTAAACCCTAATTTAAAATTTGGATAGCAAGATCCTTTAGGGAAGTCTTACACTTGGTTCAAAGGTGTGCTGAATTTTAGGAAAACTTGTAATTGCTTTCCATAACCCGTAGTTGGTGTCTAAGGAAAGAGGTTAAATGGCTATGCCAAAGTGGGTTTTGTGGTTACTTAATTAGGTCATTGTGAGAGCAAGGGGAGCCTCCCACATCCCCACCTCTTACCTGTATAACCAAAGGAAGTGGTGTAATTCCAGGTGAACCTAAGAGAATTCACATTGGTTGAACCACTAGTTTAGGAAACCTTAGATCGTGTGGTTGATTTGCTTGCATTTTTTAAAAAAGTTAAAAATTCAAATTTGAATTTAAATTTCAAAATCTAAATTTTAATTTAAATTTCAAAATCTAAATTTTAATTTAAATTTCAAACTTCAAATAAAAAATTAAAAAAAATAAAAAAATATTTAAATTTTCAAATTTGAGTTTAAATTGCAGAATTTAAATTTCAAAATTTAAATTTGAAAGTAAAATTCAAAATTTAAATTTCAAATTTCAAAAAAAAAAAAGAAGAAAAAGGGGGTTAAAATAAAATGAATTCAATGGCCGGAGTTTGTGGAATGAGAAACTACTTCCAACTTGTACCACAAAATGATTGGAACCATGTATCTCAACAACTAGACAAGATTAATGGGATGGTCCAAAGACTTGACCAAGTCCTTGTATACCGTCAACAAGGTAGCTCATACCCAACCTTGTCATCCTATCCATTATGTTCATTCTGTTCAAGCCCAGCCCATCATGTTAGCCAATGCACTATGATGGGCCCATGTCAACCAGTCATTCCAAACCAAGTACATGCGGCCAATAGATCTTTCCAACCCAATGCTAAACCATTCTTTAGCCCATACAACCCTGGGTGGGAAAATCAACCTAACTTCACTTATAGGGCCCAAAACCAAGAAAACCCCTGCTAGATATGCACTCTCAGTGGTCTGAAGCACAGACCCACTGGGAGTATAATGATTACCATGGGACTCAACCGACTCAACCATGTCAAACCTAAACATAGTCCTAATACAACCTATCTAACTCCATAGCCCACGAATTTCAGAGGCCACAAATGCAAAGTCAATTCCAGCAGATGCATCCTAGGAACCAATTGGCCCGACCTTATCAGGCTTACCCACAACCTCCTTAAGCACATACAATAGATGACCAATTCATGTAACTTCAGCAGCTGATCCTAAAGCAATAGCAGTCCATTGATAGATTAAAGAGCCAAATAGGATAGGTAGCCAAAGCCAAGGCGAGGAGAGAAGTAGGGAAAATACCAATTCAACTAGTTGCAACTCCTAGAAACCAGTCACTGGGTTTTCCTCCATAACAAATTCAGTTATCTCCTAAGAACCCTTAATGTGAAAATACCAAGGCCATTACAACCTTAAGGAGTGGGAGGATTTTAGAGGACCCATGTGAAAAAAAGAGAGTTAATGAAAAGGAGCAAGAAGACCCTAAGTTAGGGGGAGAAGAAGAAGGAAATGAAACTTTAGAAGAAGAGCCTATATTAAATCAACCCGTAGTTCCCTTTCCAACTGCACTCACAGTCGGGCCGATGCTAAAGAATAAAGAAACTCACAACGAGAAGAGCTAGGATGTCCATATTAACATCCCTCTCCTCAATACAATCCAACATGTCCCGACCTATGCCAAGTTCTTGAAAGAGTTGTGTACTCAAATGATGGAGCCACAATCGGCTCTACAAAAAATGATGCTCTCGGCAGATATTAGTGTAGCTCTCCTAAATCAGCTCCCTTAAAATATGAAAGACCATAGTGCTCCTCCCATAAGCTGTGTCATCACTGGAATCACCTTTGATCGGGCACTAGTGGATCTTAGGGCCAGTATAACTCTACTTCCATCCATTTATGATAGGTTCAGGATCGGCGAGTTAAAATCAACCCTGATAATTCTGCAACTCGCTGATTGGTCAGTCAACACTCCTCGAAGTGTTATTGAAGATGTCATGGTCAGGGTAAAGGGTTGCCACTTCCCATTGGATTTTATCCTAGACATGACCCCAATCGAGGAGCTAAAACATATCCCGATAATCTTAAGATGTTCGTTTCTAGTAATGGCCAATACAAAGATCAACTGTAAATCAGGAGGAATGAATACTTCATCAAGGGAACAGAAAGTCCAGTTAAACGTTTGTAGTGCCTCTAAGTATCCAAACCTATGGGAAGATGAATTCAAGGTAGATATAGTGGATAACTTTTTAAATGACTTGTTTATCCCTTGGTTAGCCCAGTTTGAGTCCTATATGTTGAAAAATGAAAGTGAGTCGGGGAATATAGATGGGAACAGTACGTGAATGCGTCCGGCTAAAGGCGTTAAACTTAGCGCTTGTGGGAGGCAACCCAACGTAGTTTTTAGTGTTTTTTCTTTTAGGATTTGTTTTTCTTTTCTTGTTTCGAGACTAGGTGGAAAACCTTGAACCCCTCAAGAAAACCCTATCAATTGTTCCCTTTAGCCCAAGTCCTTTTTGCATCAATCTAGCCATGCCATTAGGGATAATGGCATTTAAGTTAAGGGGTGAGGAAAGAGAGAGAAAATTTGAAAAATAAAATATAGAAGCAAGGCCTTTACATATGTAGAATTAAAATCTCACTAAAAAATTTAAAAATTCTTTCCATTAAAAGAGATTTCCAAATAGAAGAAGTTGAGGAAACTGATAAAAGAATATTGAATTTGTAGAAATTGGTAGCAAGTGATAGGAGTAAAAAAATGGTCTTATTTGAATTGTTGAAACCGTTTAGAAATTGGAAAATACTCTCAAGTTTTCCCCTATAAAGATAAGAAGGAAAAAATGGAGAAATTAGACAAAAATTCTTCAAATTATTAAAAATAGTAGACAACCCTGAATAGTGTTAAAAAAACAAAAGAGAGAGAGAGAGAGAGAGAGAGAGAGAGAGAGAGAGAGAGAGAGAATAAAAGGTCAATGGACACCCTAAACTTAGTAACTGGGTCTCTTCACTTAAGTCAAGTGTCGAGATTCATGTCAAACAGAAAAGGAAATGCCAAAGACAATCACCTAACACCTAGTAATCGGGTTTCTTCACCTAAGGCAAGTGTCGAGGTTCACGTCAAACAGTGGAAGTTAACAAAAAATAAGTATGCATATCAAGTTCAGGGATAGAAATCTGCTATTAAAAATGATAAGAAGAATACATGTCTGGTTTTAAAAGTCAATCTCAGATTATCAAAATAGTATGCGAATGGAAGGATAAATAATATTTTTAAGCCAAGTTTCTGTAATATTCTAAATAAGATAGTTTTACCCCTTAAGCCCAATACCGATCTATACAGAGTTTGAGAATTTTGGAATCAGGATGCTTGACTAATTTTGTTAGGGATGATCTTGAGATGGAAAGGATCTCTATGCTCAGTGTAATTTTAAGGCTGCATTGCTAAGGGACTAGTAATGGTTAAGTTAGGGGGTGTGATAACTTGGCATTTTGATGCCTTAAAGGCATCAATTCAGGGGTATTTTCGATCTTAGAGTAGTCAAATTGTATCATTTTCCTAGTTAATTTCAATGTTGTAACCTCTGAGGGTCCCTGTGAAAATTTTGTGAAAAACTGAGAAGTTCTCATGGCTGAAATGCAGATTTTGGGAAGCTGGTGTAAAGTCTAGTTGAGAGAGGGGGTGTTTTTGTGAAAAAATGAAAGCATGAGGGCACCTCCTAGCTACTAAACGCAGTTTGGCGCCCCTCCTAATATATTAGCATGCTCCCCACGTTTTAGCAAACCTTAGGGTGCCTTTTAACCAATTCTTTTCACTCTTAACAAACCCTAGCCACCCCTAGCTGATTAATCTCCACCCTCCACTCCTTCTAATCTCCACTAGAGAACTCTTTTTGTCGTTTTTAAACCCTAGGGTGCCACCTAACTGCTAATCCTCACCATTCAACCCCTAACCATTAAATCTCAGCCCTACATAATATTGGCCACCCTCTCCTTTTCTTCTTAACCTTAAGATCACCCTAGAACCATCCTAACCCCTCATTCTAAACCCTAGGGCACCCATATTTTTACTAAAACCTAGCTGCCACCCCCTCTTTCTCTCTAATTCCACTTATATCCACCCTTTTCTATAAAAATGACCCAAGAGCTCCTGAGAAAGGGTTGGATTCTGCCCCCAAGTAAGACGGAAGGCTGATCTTGAGAAGTTCAAGGGTAGAGGAAGAGGAGGACTCCTAGGCAAGAGGAGGGGTTCCTACTTGCTGTTTGCCAACACCACTACTGCCACCTCTGGAATTGGATCCCAACCAGTCTCTTTAGTTTTAGATTTAATTTCAGTTCTTTCAATTCCAGTTTCGTTATTTACTTTTTGCAATTTATTTTCATTCCATTTGATCTTTATTTTATTTTCTCCAGATCTGCAATTCGACCAAGTAAGGTGAAAGGCCTAGTTCAAGAAGTTCGAGGTTCAAAGGAGAGATCCGAAGACTGCTACCTCTGATCGGATTACAAATTTTTATTTCGTTTCTTTTGTTAATTTATTTCTATATTTATTTATGTTTCTACACATTTAACTTTCAATATTATTCCAACTCTATATTTCTCAGCTTAATTAATTAATTTTGATATTTCTGCTCTTCCATCTTGTGTTCTCTTGTCCGGATTCGAGTACGTATTAATTTTTCCCTCGCTTCCCTGTGGATACAACCCGTTGTCATCATTTTACTGCCTTTGTAATTGTTTGAGAATCGGAAAAAATTTATAAATGTTTAAATTGGTGTTTCGAAGTGGGTAATGACACACTTCGGATCACACCAAATACCAATTTGTTACAACTTGATTATAGCAAGAACTCTTGAAATAAGCTTAGAGCCATAGGAAGAATTATCTAGGTATGACTCAAAACCACAAGAGAATCTTTAGAATACGAAAATGTTATTGATTAAATGAGCCAATTACATCACTTACTCCATGTGTTGGGCTGGGAGCTATAGAAGTACCTTAGGTAAGTCTCTAAGGTCCAATTCAGCACCCCAGTCTATCTATCGGACGATTGATGGTATGAAAAGCTCATGTTAAACTTTGTGCCTTGAACTTTAAAGAGTTCCTTCCCAAAATTTCTAATGAAGGCGGGGTCCCAATCACTAATTGTAGACCTCAGCATTCCATGAAGCTTAAACACATAATCTAGGAATAGTTTAGGCACTTGTTAGGTTGTATAGGAATGAGACAAGGGCAAGAAATGCCCATACTTGGTTAGTCGATCAAATATAACTAGTAATGACTGATTTCTTGTTTGATCAGGGCAATCCTTCTATGAAATCTAGTGATATATCAGTCCGGGCTTGTTAAGGAATGATCAAAGGTTGCAGTAGACTAGACAATGGGTAAATTCTCAGATTTATGCCATTGGCAAATATCACATGCCTTGATCCATTCCTTAATCTCCTTTTTGTAGCCCCTCCAACAACATATATGGTTTAGGTGATGCATTGTATTGTCATAATGGCCACCAGCTGGGGAGGTGTGTGCTTTTTCAAAGAAATGCCTCTAGAAGGTTGAATGTGGGCTGAGGACAATCCTTCCCTTACTCCACAAGAGTTCATTGTGCCATTGGTAATCTCTTAATTGGGAATTCTCTTCCTGTAATGTACTCTTGATATCCTAATCAATATAAAGGCCTTGAGCCATTATTTCCTTTTCCCCTATCAAATTCATAATTGAGTAGTTTGCTTAACAACTTTTGTTGAGTGGGAGTGGGTATATGCTGATGTAGTATATAACCCATAATTTTTTGATTTGTTAAGTTCTCAAACTTTTGGCCCAGCAAAGCCTCCAATGTTGGATAGCTGAAACTACTGTTAACAACTCCTTGTCATAGGTAGACATGTTTAAAGATTTCCGTTGCAGCACCTTACTAAAAAATGCAATAGGTCTTCCTTCCTAAGACAAGAGAGCCCCAATGCCATAACCACTTGCATCTATTTCAAGCATGAAAGGTATATCAAAGTTTGGTATAGCTAGAACCGAAGTAGAGGTCATGATTGTTTTGAGTTCCTTAGATGCAATTTTTGCTTCATCTCCCTAGTTCCACCCCCTTGTTTTAACAGTTGCATGTGGTAGGTCTCGGCCAATTCGACATACCTTCCACCTTTGTAGGGTCCATCTCTACCCCTTGACATGCCCCAAATAGTCAATTTTGTCTTGCATGGAGGCACATTTACCAGCCTAAGCATACAATTGGTGTGATTTAAGAACATCCAAGTTTTGTTGCAAATAATGTAGATGCTCCTCCCTAGATCGACTGAATACCAGAATATCATAAAAAAATACAAGAATATACTTCCTTAAATAGTTCTTAAATACTTGGAAGGTAGCCCCTTGGGCTCTGTGGAGACATGAACATAATCAACAAAGAGTTTTTGAAGCTCCAAATCAGGTGGAACCAACGCCTAGGGATGTAAACAGATTGAATTCAAAGCGGATCACTCAAAATTTGAATTCGAATTCGATTACAAAATCGAATATTCGGTTTTATTCGAATTCGATTGACATATCTGCATTCTTACCTCAAAACACCTTGAAACAGAAAATGAAAAACAAAATTTATAAAAGAGAGTGGGCAATCGGATTTGTCACACTTCTAATGCAAAGATCTGTAAAAAAAAAAAAAACTAAAATCAAAGCCCAAAAAACAACATAGATTTTTGAAACCATTAAACAAAGACCAAACTCTTAGACATCAGAGACCATAAAACCCTCCGGTCTCATCTTCGTCTTTTCTTATGGTATTCCTATTTTCAACCATATTTTCTTCCTCTTCCTCTTTTCCTTCTTTGACATCAACTCCGACCATATATCACCTTCTTTCATAGTGGCTCATGGCTCATTGCAGACAGAGAAAATAGCTTTGAGCTTGTGTAACATATCAAAGATGCTTTAATTGTCCATCTTCAAGAAGCTCGACTGCAACTACTGAATGAACTTGTGTAGCATATTTTGAAGATGCTTCAATTGCTTCGTCTGCAAGTAGCTTGACTACAACTACCAAATGGAGAGATGCAACCATAAGGATGAACAATGCGAGGTTAGAGGTAGGGAGAGAAATGAGAGTACTGGCAGCTGAGTACTCAAATTAGAAAAAGCAAAGGGAAATTGACAACCGAGAGTTCAAGTCAAAAAAAGCAAAGGGATATTGGCAGATTTTGGGTTTTTTTTTTTCACTAAAAAATATTAAAATATTAATTCGGTTTTTCAAAAAGTCATCATTACTTCTGATATGGTACATTTTATTGCCCCTTTTTTTATAATATAACTAGCGGGGATCTGTACGATGCACGGGATATGTTAAGCGAAAGATAAACAATAGAAAATGTCATTTACTAAAATTCCCCTTATAGTTTCATGGATTTACTAAAATTTACCCTATAGTTTGTATTTTACTAAAACACTACTTATAATTTGCTATGGATTTAATCAATCTTCCATCATATGACAGTGGAAAATGATAGTGTCGACTCTAATGTTCATTTAAATAAATTTTATCAAAAGAAAATAAAAATAAAAATACCATTTTTGCCCCTAATAAGACACGGGCAACCACTCTATTGGCTATATTAGGTCAATTTTGATTTTTGTACAAAAAAATGATAAGGGTATTTTTGGAATAAAAAATCATGGCCCTAATGGCAAAACAAGCACTCCTTAATGAAAGGTTGATTAAGTAAATAAGTTGTAAAATATATGAGATATTTTATTAAAATGAAAACTATGAGATAGGTTTAAGTAAATATTTAAAACTCTAAGGTGTGTTCTACTAATTGACCCTAATAGAAGCACATAAGAGTATACAACTATATAATATTTTCATTTTTTAAATAATTAATAATTATTTATATTTTATTTACTACTTTTAATAATACAAAAATAACAATAATTAATTTCAATTAAGTTTATTCATTAAATTGATGAAACCGACCAACCCGATCAACTTGACCTGACCATATTAGATCAGTTCCGCTTTGGCCATTTGTAAATCGACCAAAATCGGATGACTTGACCATTGATATATATATATATTTTTTTTTTTAAGTATAATTTTTAACAAGGAAAAGTGGGAAATTTCCCATATTTCTTAGTCTAAAATGTTTTATATCATAAATTTAAGTTTTAACAAATGAACTATAATTTTTAAAATTTAAATTTAATTTTCATAAATCTTTTGAACCAAATGATCAAAACAAAAAATCGACCAAAACTGATACAACCTGAGTGGGTTTGTTTTCACAAATGGTCAGTCAGTTTCAACTAACCATGTCAATTTGGTTGGCAAAACAACCTAAAACCGAACCAAACCAACTCATGAATGCCTCATAATTTCAGATAAATTAATAGTCTCATCTTTGATAAATAACAATATTTTAATCTCCAATAATTGTTAAAAATTTAAAGCGAAAATACACAATAAGTACTAAAAATATATTAAATTGGTCAATAAATAGTATAATCTCGAATAAATATTAATCAATAAATTATATAAAAAATACAAGAAATACAATAAGTAAAATAAACAAAAATTTAAAATTCCAATAATAGTATTTTAATCTCCAATAATTATTGAAAGTTTTTGATAAATAACAAAACAAAATTAAATGTATACATAATTATTGAAAATGCATTCATCACAAAAAACAAAAAATAATTATTGGAATACAATAAATATTAATATTAGAATATATATAATTATATAATAAATATATATTAAGAGTTTAAAATTATTATTAATAAATATTAATTTTTATAAAAGTTATTTTCTCGATTTATTAATTGATATAAGTGAAATTAGTTACTTAAAATATTATGTAAAAATATTAAGTTATTATTAAAGTTTTTTAATTATTAATTTTGTAAAATATTAAATTATTATTAATTTCAACATTATGTTCTAATTAATTTTCTACTTTTCGTATTTTTTTAAGTTTTTTACATAACTTCTTTATTTTAACTAATTTAAAATCTGGTTATGTTAAATATTTTGTTATTTAAAATGTTTAGTTACTTAACTACTTAAATAATATGTAAAATATATAAATTTTAAATTTTTAATTATTTATTGAATTTAATAATCCATAAAATTATAATTTATACTATTATTGCATAATTTATTATTAAATCTGTAAGATATTGAATTATGATTAATTTCAAAATGATGATATAACTATTTTTCTACTTTTAAGAAACTTTTTAAATTTATTACATAATTTCGTTATTTACTGAATTTAATAATCCATTAAATTATAATTTATACTATCAATACATAATTTCATTATTAATTTTGAAAGATATTAAATTATAATTAATTTCAATATTATGTTAAAATTATTTTTCTATTTTTATGAACTTTTTAAATTTATTACATATTATTGTTATTTTAACTATTTAAAATCTAGTTATGTTAAATATTTAAGTAATATGTAAAATATTTATTTAAATATTTAAATAATATGTAAAATATTTAATTTTTTTATTTGAATTTTATTTAGTTAAAGGTATTACATATTACTAAATATTTTGTTATATAATTATTTATATATTTATAATATTTTTTATTTGTGATATTTATTTTTTGAAATATTTAATTAAGATTTTATTTTTAATGTTAATTTTTATTAGTTGAATAACATTTAAATTGATAATCCGGAAGAGCAAAATTTAAATTGTTAGTACATAATTTCGTGATATATTTTGTAAAAATATAAAATTATATTTTTTTTGTGTTTTTAATAAACATTTTAATGTCATTATATAATTTTGTTAGAATATTTAAATAATTCTTAATTTTTTTTTTAATCCAAACTTTATTTAGATAGATATAGATAAAAAGTTGGGGAGAGGGTAAGTAGGAATTAGTGATAGTTTTGGAGAGAAACTCTCTACTAAATTATAGATAATTTTTAGATAAATAGGAATTAGAGATAATTATAGAGAAAGTGGGAATTAGTGGGGGAGGTAGTTTAGTAGAAATTTTTGGAGAAGAGATTATTTAGGTTATTGGGAAAGTACATCTCAATGGTTGTTTCAAAAATGACACGGAATAAAAAAAAAATCAAAAAAAGAAGAAAATTTCTTGACCTTTTTGTTTTAATATATATATAATCTTCGTGCAGGAAATGGAATCTACTCGTACGAGTAGATTCCCATGTGAGAGCAACCCATTTCCTATTAATTATATAAATATTGTTAGATAATTAGATATATATACAATTATCTAATTATACAAATATATAATAGTTATTATAAATATTGTTAATCCCATTTCCTATAAATATATAATAGTTATTATATATAATTATAAATATTGTTATTATAATTATCTAATTATTGTTTATATAAATATCTAATTTATATAAAAATATAATAGTTATTATAAATATTGTTAATAACTAGATATCGAACCGTTCGAACTGTTTTTATTTTTTATTTTTTATTAGTTTTTTGTTAGAATGGGCAGACCATTCGGTTCGAACGGTTGGACTGTTCGACCTGGTAACCGGACCCCTGACTGGCTTGGTCTCCGGGTTGGTTTTAAAAACCATGATCTTATGTCATTCGAGCATGTGACTCATACGACCCAAAAATTGAACAGTTCTGACCACCGGTTTTCAGGTCGACAGTTCGACCGTCCGGTTCGAATGGACGACCCATTTTGACAACAAAATTTAAAAAAATAAAAAAGGCCAAAAACCATTGAATGGGTCAACAAGTTGATGGTTCAACCACTTGGGTCAATGGGTTGTTGACCAGTTCAACGGTTTTTGGCCAGGGACCTGGATTAGGGTAAAATGGAAATGGTTGCCTAGACGGTTCCCAATTAAAAAACTAAAAAAACGGATGACCCGTTCTGACAACAAAAATTCCAGGCAAAAAATTGAGTGTGTGAGGTCCATTAAGCAGTACCATGCATGTTATGTCATTCGAGCGTATGACTCATACGACTTGAAAACGGAATCGTTTTGGCCACTGGTTTTCGGGTTGACAGTTTGACTATTCGGTTCGAAAGGATAGCTCGTTCTAACAACAAAGATTAAAAAAAAATAAAAAAACGACCAAAAACCATTGAACAGGTCAATGGTTTGACCGCTTGGGTAAATGGAATCTACTCGTGCGAGTAAATTCCCATGTGAGAACAGCCCATTTCCTATTAATTATATAAATATTGTTAGATAAATATATAATAGTTATTATATATAATTATAAATATTGTTATTATAATTATCTAATTATATAAATATATAAAAGTTATTATAAATATTGTTAATAACTAGATATCGAATTGTTTGAACGGTTTTGACCATTTTTTTATTTTTTTATTTTTTTGTAAAAACAGGCCGACCATTCGGTTTGAACGGTTGGACCGTTCGACCCGGTAACCGGACCCCTTACCGGTTCGGTCTCCAGGTTGGTTTTAAAAACCATGATGTTATGTTATTCGAGCGTGTGACTCATACAACTCGAAAATGGAACCATTCTGGCCACTAGTTTTTGGGTCAACAGTTCGATCGTCTGGTTTGAACAGACGGCCCGTTCTGACAATAAAAATTAAAAAAGAAATAGAAAAACGACCAAAAACCATTGAACGGGTCAACAGGTTGATGGTTCGACCACTCGAGTCAATGGGTCATTGACAGATTCAATAGTTTTTTGCCAGAGACTGGGATTGGGGTAAAACGGAACTGGTTGCCCTTATGGTTCCCAGTTAAAAAAATTAAAAAAAACATATGACCCGTTCTGACAACAAAAATTACATACAAAAAATTGAGTGTGTGAGGTCCATTAAGCAGTACCATATGTGTTATGTCATTTCAATTTGAACAAATGGCCCGTTCTGACAACAAAATTAAAAAAATAAAAAACGACTAAAAACCATTGAACGGGTCAATGGTTCGACTACCTCGGTCAATGGGTCGTTAACCGATTCAATGATTTTTTGCCATGGATCAAGATTAGGATAAAACAAAACCAATTGCCTAAACGGTTCCAATTAAAAAAAATAAAAAATAACCAAAAACCATTTTATAATTAACAAATCGATGATTCAACCACTTGGATCAATAGGTCGTTGACCGATTCAACGATTATTAGCCAGGGACTTGGTGAACGATTCCATTCGAGCCCCTGAGTAAAGGTGAATTGATCGAGAGAGGATATTTATCGAATCCGATCAGCTCAACTCCAAATTCGATTCGATGAATCAAACAGTAAGAATGCGATATTCGAATTCGACTATTTCGTATATTCGATTTTGATACGGTTGTTTCGAATTTCAAATCACATTTTCGAATACCATTGACACCCCAACGCCTGTGTCTCCCCTGTGTGGGAACTGGTGGATAAAACTATGTTTCCTTGTTCAACAAAAAACTTGTCTGTTATCAATCAACAAGACCCAAAAAAAAAAAATCCTGGGTTCTTGTATTGATTTATGGTGTTTTTTTAGTTTAAGATTTCTTTCTTTTTTCTGTTTTTGGTTAAAAAATTCATTCAAGGATAGATGGGCAGTGAATTTAGAGAAAAAGAGAAGTAGATGAATGAACTAAGACCCATTTAAATTGATCTACAGTCATGAATGAACTAAAACCCATTTAAAACTCCAGTTCCCTGACCTCCATCAACTTGACCACATTTGACCAGGCTGAGAAGCACGAGATGCAATTCCAGCCAATGAACGTCTATTACTGAAAACTGATCTTCAAGCTGAGGATCAAGCTTCTGACCTTGTTGATGCTTCTCAAGTTCCTCAGAACATGGTTGAAACTCGAGGCACCATTGGTTGAATGGAACCGCATCAACCTGAACATTTGCATCCTTCACAAATCACAAGGTCTCTCACCCACCAGCTCGTTGTAAAATTTGTCATTAAAAAGTTAAATAGAAATGGAAATTCTTTTATGCCATTACGTGAGAAACTTGTCCCAATAGAGGTTAGCTGCATTATCCCATTCAACCTTTAAAAAAATAAAAAAACTGCATTATCCCATTCTCGGTAAAAGCTCAGATGCCAACATTTTGGTGATAATTGTTTAAGACTTGGTAAAAAAGAAAATAAGGGTGCATTTGGTTCAGTCAGAATTGGAATCAAATGATCATTCCCTCAAATGGGGAATGCCATTCCACCCACCAAGAATAGGAATTAGATTCTAATCCCCCCAACCAAACAGATGGGTCCATTCTGATTCTGGTTCCGGACCCCTACTCCCACAAACCAAATAGACACTTTCATAAATGATGCCAAAGGTTATTCAACCCACGCTTCACAAACAAGAAATAGCATGAGAAGATACATTACAACACTTCTGCAGCTTCGTCTTAGGCATCTCTTGCTGAAATAAGAACCAAGAACACCATATTTCAGTATCCCACCAAACTAACTAGAATTTGGATTTATACATGAATATTTTTAATAAACTGTTGTTATGATCTTATGCATAAGTGGAAAATTCTGGAGGACTCACCAAATTATTGTGTTCTTTCACTGCTACTAGGTTATTAACTGTATGGAGTCTGGTGGTAGGACATTTGATAATTTGGACATCATCCCCAACCCCAAGCAAGGACGGATGACAGTTCTTGTGTTCCATGTGCTTCACCATCTCAAAGTGTCCAGAAATTTCTGAACCCAAAATTACCCGCTTCAGGATGACAACCTTCAATAGATTGTTTTTCCCCCACCATTCTCTTCTGTTGTTTTATTGTTTTTGTCAATGTTTTTAAAATCGGACCATTTTACCCCAAAACTGCTTTTTAGTAAAAAATAGTTGATTTGATCGATGAATAATTGACTCAGGTGGTTGAATCATCGAACCGTTCAACCTGAAAACAGTTATTGGCTGTTTTTTAATTTGTCAGAGCAGACCGTCCGTTTGGATCAGATGATCAAACCATTCAATCCGGGAATGGTTCCCTATCCAATCCGGTTTTAAGAACCTTGGTTATTGTTGCTAACTTTCTTGTTGAAACTGCTCTAATCACCCTTTTCAGACTATAGAGAGGCCTTGAATTAGAGGATCTGGCTATATGTGGAGGAGAATTGGACGGTGGAGAAGGAAGAATCAATGGAGTTGAGATAGTCTACCAGCTTCTTCAGAAATCTCCCCCGCTTGTTCTGTTTGATGGGTTTCTTCTGCACCCCTTAAAACTGTTTTCATCTCCATTACTTTCACCTGATTCTCTCTCGACCAAGTATCACACTAAGATAATAGAAGAAAAGGAAAATATACTTACCTGAACGGGTCAATGGGTGATCAAAAGGGCCCATGGCCTAGACTTGCGACCTCCACTGCATTAGGGACGGGTGCTTGCCTAACATCTCCGCAACTGGGAGAGTGTACGTCATTATTTGTGGCAGTGGGGATACGCGTTCGCGTGGCCACTGTCAACCTTTTAGGTTCAAGTTTTATATTTTTAGCATCAGGATCAGCATTTTTTATGCAAATCTGAATCTGGGCTATTTGTTTACAGATCCAAATTTATTGTATTGCATTTACAGAACCATCTGTCTGCTATCAGGGAATCAGGGAAGAAAATCTTGCTTAAAATCTTGCTTTTGGGGATTACAGTGTCAACTGAAAAATATGGCTTTTCCCCATGTATTCAGGAATGAATCGGAACCTAAAAGTTAATGGATCCATCAAAAACAAAAGCTTCCAGTTGATATAGTATATGTTGGGCATCGATGCTGCAGTTGCAGCAGAAAACGGTGCTGCTGTTGTGTGGGTGAAAAAATGGTGCCTTTTTTTTTTTTTTTTGGAATTGTTGCTGTCAGGTAAGACATTTCCTAGAGCAACAACTTTTTCTGTTAGGTATCAATGCTCCAGGAAACGTTTTCTGCAATTCTACCCATTATCCAGTGCTACATCACTGCCCTATTGGCAGCAACGAGCTGCAACTCCAGGAAATGCTAAATTTGACGTTACTCTAAACCATGTCTTTCCGATTTCCAAAGCGTGACTTGGAGCACTGTTTTCTATAGAAAAACGGTTCCAAACAGATGGCTGTTTCTTGGAGCACCATTTTTTCCTAGGTGGCGCTGATGTGGTACCATTGCTTAAGGAAATGGCAATAATGCCAAATAACTGCATAAAAGCTCCAAATTAATCATAACATGCTGATTTCTTGGAAAGTGTGAAATGTCAGCCATTAAAATTAGAACTGATAGTTTAAGTTCCTAATCACTTCAAGAGGAGAGGAATTTTCTATGATATGTTCTTCTCACTTATCTTCTTGTCCCACGCTATATGGGAGTGTGTAGAGGTAGGTTATGTACATGTAGAGGTGTCAATTGGGCCGGATTTGGTCCAATATGATCCGATCCAATATGAGTCCACTATAAATGGATCAAGTCCAATCCAATCCAATCCAATGAATATTTTGGACTATTTTGGACTGGTCTAATTCAATGTTGGGACCGTTCGATCTGTTTAAATTGGTTTTGGTTTAGATTGGTTCCAACTAGACCTGTTCATGGGCCGGGCCGGGCTTTTAGTCTTCATTAATGGAAAAATGATAGGCCCGAGCCCGAGCCCAGCTCGACCAACGGGTCTAGAACTTGGGCCCAAGCCCGGCCCTGACAAAAAGCCCGAAGCCCAAGCCCGGGCTCAGCCCTTCTTCTTCTTCTTTCCTTAGTATGGACTCCCTTTTACCTTATTGGGTCAGTCTAGTTAATGTTTTTCTCTCCTTGTTCCAATTTGCTTTGGTTTGGAAGTTTGGAGAGAGGAGTTTTGGACCTTTTCTGGTACACGCATGGGTTGCTTTGGTCCCCATTCCTTTTTGTGTTTCATCTTTAATTACTTTTCTATTATTTTTTTTTTCGTTTTTATCTTTGTTATTCAAAGATTTGATGATGACCCTTCCAAGTTCCACCACAGCAACGAGAGAAGGCTTAATTAGAGTGGGGTTTATCATGACATCATCTCCACCGTGTCCTGAGTCTCCTGACGTTTCTGCTTCAAGCACTAACAAGTTCTCAGTTCTCACCCCATCCCTCTTTTATGGCTTACAAGTTACAACATTTCTCTTTATTTTGTTGTTTAATATTATTTGATTATTTTTGTATATTAATTGTTCCTAGACAGAGAGAAGAAACAAGCCACTTCTACGGTTCTGCTTTGTTCTTTTCAGTAGGACCAACAGTTATAAAAACAGTAAACACTAAAGATTGTTATAGAATAAAATGGTAAAGAGGACTCACCGCTGCCGCCGGTGATTGTATTCGCTAGAGAGTTCGCGATGAATCGGTGACTGTGGTCTGTGAGCTGCGAGCTTGACCTGCGATTTTGACAATGATCACTTGATCAGTTCGCGTCTGATAAAGAGAGAGAGAGAGAGAGAGAGAGAGAGCTCACCGCCGCCACCGGAGTTATTGCGCCAGTGAACGTTCACCACCTCGCCGGTTGTGGCTGCTTGAGAGTGTGAGGATGAGAACTGTGGAGTGTGGAGGATGTGGAGAACTGGAGATTGGAGATGAAGGGTTGGCTGAAAAAAGAATGGGAAGAGGCATAGATGTCTCGACTAGGGGTTTTATTTAGGTTTAAGTATAGGTCAGGCCAGGCTATTTTGGAAAATCCCGAGCCTAGCTCGAATTTATTATGGGCTGGGCTTTTTGGCCCGAGGTTAAGCCCATGGACCCATATACTTGTTCAAGCCCGTCCGGGGGCCAGCCCGGCCCGGCCCATGAACAGGTCTAGTTCCAACCCAATCCTGGTCCATTGTCACTTGTATACTTATCTTCTATCAATGGACCAGATATTAGTTCAATCAGACTCAATCCAGTATAAAACCATTACAATGGACCAGGTCCAATCCAATCCAATAAATACTTTGGACCATTAAATCTGGACTGGTTCAATTTAATATGTCTTATAGGTCTGTTCAATTTGTCTAAATTGATTTGGATGGGTCAACCCAAAACTAGTCCATTAATTTACTTCTTTTGTACTGCAATCAAATCAAATAAGCTAAAATGTGAAACAAAAACATATTAGAATTTATACTCAAATCATTTGCATTGCCATAGTTTTGCATCAGTGCAAATCTATTTGCATTGCAACCAAACACAACCTGGTGGCCAAATTTCAGACTACAATTTAGTGCCATATGTTCATATTAAAAAGGCCAAGCTTGTAATTCATAGTTTCTTTCTTTCTTTTTTTTTTTTTGAAAAAGTTAGTCATACAAAGGAGTTTAGCTTCGGTCAATGCAAACCCGTACTGAAGCCGTACTCCATACAAAGAGGGAAGAAAACCATAAACCAGTTCACCCCCAATAGAAATGGTCAGAGATCCCACAGACTAACTGAATTAAGCATCAGAAACTTGTTCTGATTACAGAAATCAGGTAGGACAGATAGCCAAGATGGTAATCTTGCCACAATACATTGGATCAACACCCCAGGATTCTTCTTCTCTTTTCTAAAAGTTCTATCATTTCTTTTTGACCATATAGTGCTGATTACTTCTGCTGGAATAGATCTATAAATGTATTTGCCTTCTTTTTTATAAGCCCAGAAGGTGCCAGCTTTGTAACAGATCCTTTACTGGTCATGGCATTACCCAACAAACACCAAAAGCATAAAGGAAATGAGACCATATTCTCCAAGAAAACTTGCAATGAATACAGAGATGGTCAATGGATTCCTTGTCAAAACCACAAATTCCACAACTTAGGTCATCTAGACTAATTCATTTCCTCGTCAAGCCTGTAGCTCATAGTGGATAAACTTTTGTTTAAGTTGTTTTCCATGAAACAAGAGCTTGCTTTCTTTTTTGCAAGGATAAGTCTGATCAATTGACATGCAATAGGTTGTCCTACCCTAAACCAAATCGAATTCAAGTCACTCTTAATGGGATCAAATTCGAACTTGGACAATCAGTTTATATTGGATCCTAATTTGAACTGAAGTTTAGGATCTTGGATGGGAGTAGGCTACTCGTGGTATCTAGGAGTCCCACATCTATTGGGTGAGAGGACTCCACTGACCATACGATTCTATATCAGATGCTTTTGGCTATAATTCTAATTGGCTCAGCATTGTGGTGAGCACAAAGCAGACTATTCTTTTGCCTTTTACTAAAGAATACTAGTGTGCTTGTCTGCACAAAGTGTCATACACCTATTTTTGGAGAGCCTTTCTCATTGATGAGATTGCTCCAACAAAACGTCATTCGTAAATATGACTTTAAGAGCTTTTGAAAAAGTATTTTCGCACCTCAAATCCTCAAAACCACAACAGTGTTGTCAAAGTCTGTTTAACCTGTTTTGTTAATGAAGAGATTAAATTAAGACATCACCTTTTAAATTGGTCATTTCAGAACAGAAGAGTACCTTTTATCATGATTTGCAGGTCATCATGGATGATACCCAATATCTTTTTTGCAGTTTCTGTTCTCATTTATGAAGTGTTCCAAAAAGAGAATTCAACAATGTATATAATCCTTTCTGTAAAGTACTTCTTAGTTGGTGCTGAATGCATATTAGTATTGATTCTTGCAATTCAGTTCTAATCCATATTAGAATTGTAGGGAAAGGGTAAATATAATTATATCAACTTATCACTCTCTAGTGTTGTCCAATTGGTTGGTTGGTTGGTTTTGCATTCTATTCTGGTTCATTTCTATTTTTATCAAGCAGAATCAATTTGTAGACTTAGATAGAAAGATATGTTTTGTTTCTTTACGCTTTATAACAATCATCTTTTACAAGTTCTATTTTCAGTATACAAATCAAATTATGTACTTTATCCCCCCTTGTGATCTAATAAATCTTTATCCAAGTATGAAGCATTGTATAGGATAGTTTAATACAATAAGTAGAAGATCAAGACTGTAATCAGTCTTGAATCCTAATAGGTTTTAGGTTTACAAAACAGAAAAAAAGTGAGAGAAATGTGAGAGAATAGAAGAGAAACAAGAGAACACAAGTGGTTGAAAGGAGGGACAGATTCTAACAAATCTTCCCGTAAGTCTCCATTCAGAAAGGCATTTTTAACATCCATCTGAAACAGGGGCCAAGAATGATTTGCTGCAAGGGATAACAGAACTCGAATGGTGGTCATCTTGGCTACTAGGGTAAAGGTCTCCAAGTAGTCTATACCATAAGTCTGAGTGAACCCCTTTGCAACCAGTTGGGCTTTGTACCTTTCAATAGAGCCATCAGCATTATGCTTCGTAGTGAACACCCAACTGCATCCCACCGGTTTTTTTCCTTTTGGTGGGTCAACTAGTGCCCAAGTATTATTCTTCAACAGGGCATCCGTTTCGACTTGCATTGCATCTTTCCATTCTGGAACTGATAAGGCTTCTTGCACTGTTCTTGGAATAGGGACATCGACAATGGAAGTGAGATAGGACCGGTAAGTTGGAGACAAACTATCATGGAAGTGGTGCAATGTCGTTTCCCTTTGCGAATGGCAATAGGGAGATCAAGGTCATCCACAAGAGGGGAAGTGGCAACAGTGAGAGGTATCTCGGTAGGCTCTGGATCTAAAGCCGCGGAAGGAACTGGAGCTGTCGGAACTGTCGATGACTAGGATCAACCTGCCTGCGTCGCCTATGATAGACTCTCAACTCCAGCTCCCTCTGACCACTCTCACCACTATAGCCTTCATTATCCAGTGGAATAGGTAAAGGAACAGCCCCACTTTTACTCTCACTGCTCTCCCCCTGAGGAAAGAAACTCAAAATAGCCCCACTTCTACCAGCCCCACTTCCACTCTCACTACTCTCCCCCTGAGGAAAGAAACTCAAAACAGCCCCACTCTCACTGCTCTCCCCCTGAGGAGAAACCCTAGGATAATAGGGTGTCTCCTCAAAGAAGGTGACATCCATGGAGACAAACCGTTTTCCTAAAACCGGATCATAGCAGCAATAACCCTTTTGAGTTTGTGAATAACCAAGGAAAATGCATTTAGAGGCCTTAGGTTCAAACTAGGAATGATGAGGCCCGAGAAATTGAACGAAACAGGTACAACCAAAGGTTTTAAGGGGAATAATGAACAACTCCTCATTATAGAAGGGAAAAGGGGGTTATCATATCAAGAACCCGGGAAGGAACTCGATTAATGAGATAAACTGCCATGAGGATAGTATCACCCCAGAAGCGAATAGGTACATTGGAGGTAAACATAATGCTTCTAGCCACCTCCAAGATATGCATATTCTTCCTTTCGGCAACACCGTTCTGCTGTGGTGTATAAGGGCAAGTGCTCTAGTGAATAACTCCATGGCTAAGAAGGTAGGAGGTCAATGGCTGAGCAAAGTATTCCTTTGCATTATCATATCTAAGGACTTTGATTTTGGTCCCAAAATGAGTGAGAACCATTTGATGGAAGTTTTGGATCAGAGCAGGAACCTCATCCCGAGAACGCATAAGATAGACCCAAGAAAAACGGGTATGGTCATCAACAAACAGTAGAAAATATCTGTACCCACCCATAGAAGAGATATGATATGGCCTCCAAACATCAGTATGCACAATATCAAAAGCGGAATTACTCCTTTTATTACTTAAAGAAGAAAGGTTCTACAATGTTTGGCAAACTCACAACTCTCACACCTCAACTTTAATAACTCAAATAAAGCAGGAAACAGACTCTTCAAAGACTTAAAAGACAAATGACCTAATCGGTTATGCCAAAGCATAACCGAACTCACAGATTGGGAAACAAAAGACTTCTTATCCACTAACTCCTCCCGATGAGAACTCTCTCCAAGCAGATAGATCTTGTTCGTCTCACGGCCAGTCCCAATCACCTTCCTCATCTCCAAATCCTAAAAAATACATCGATCAAGGAAAAAGGTTACTGAACAGTTCATGTGTTTGGTAATACTACTAACTGAAAGCAGGTTAGTATCAAGCTTAGAAATATGCAAGACAGAAGATAAAGAGATAGTATCCAATAGCTTGATGTCCCCCTTGCTCGAAATGGGAACAAGAGAGCCATCAGCAATGGACACTTTATCTCGACCAGAGGACAAGTGATAAGAAGTGAACAAAGATGGCAAGCTAGTCATATGGTCAGATGCACCTGAATCTATTACCCAACAGTGGTCAGTATTACCTGGAGCTGAAGCATGGTAAGCTGAGGCTCAAGTACCTGAATGTGCAAATGCAGATGTAGCAGGAGCTGATGGTGACTGAGATGGCTGAGCTGAACTCCCAACTTCCTTTTCCAACTGTATGAGGGCAGCCCGAACAGCAGCTAAAGTCTCTAGGGATGTGCCTGATGAGGATGTTGAATCAGTGTTCACGGCCACATGAGCATTACCCTTCTTATTTCTTAGTTTTGCTGGGACCAAGTAAGGATGTAGCTTCCAACAAGTATCTTTTGTGTGTTTGGTTTCTTGCAATGTTCACATACCAGATCCCGTTTATCTTCCTTCTTCCGGTCCCTTTCTGAGTCACCCCCTGGCTTAAGTTTAATAGTTGTCAAGGCTGGGAAAGAGGGCTGAGGCTGCATCATGACTTTCCTCCTGGTCTCTTCACTGTTGACCTCACACTTCACTTCATAGGCTCTGGAAACATTAAGGGGTTGGGAATAGGTTTCTTTCACAACATCCCATATCTCTTTGGCTGTCTTTGCCCACAAGTAATTTCAGTTGATATGTGTCTGCACAGAATTACACAGCCACGTCATAACCAAATAGTTCTCTTGAACCCACTTGGTGTATGTTGGGTCCTCCTTGGAACGTTCTTTCACATCTCTCAAGAGGTAGCCCAGTTTTCCCCTTCCTTCAATAGCCATCATGGCTGATTGAGCTCACTCCAAATAATTTGACCCATCAAATCTCATAGTTGTAATCTGAAACCCGGTTTCAGATACACTACCATAATTGTGGTTTCCAAAACTACTTTCTCCCTGACCCTTAAACTCCATCTTTGATCAAGATTCAGTGGCTACAAACTGTTAGAGTCATTATACCAGAAAACAGAGTCAAACAAGTAGGTCTGAAAACTGATCCGAAACCAACACAAATCTGATCTGATCTGAAATCAATCGCCTATCACAATATAGGCAAGAAATCAACTCAAATCTGATCTGAAATCAATCGGCATGCACGGTACCAGGCAGCCTGTCAATCTGAGATGCTATTTTCTTAAATCACTACTATGGGGCCCACTGCTGCGATAGCAAAATTAGGGTTTCAACTGTGGGTCTGAAATAAGTGCTCAGCTGCACTCTTCAAGCAGCCCGCACAAGTGGGACTTGTCGTAGGGCAATATGAAACCCTAAAACTAATCACCTTTGAGAGGGAAGGGATTCGGCCCAACAATCAAACCCTAGAAATAGACTTAAACACAGTTTGACAAGTCAAACCCTAGAAACAAACTTGAACACAGTTTGGCCCCTAGTTCTAGATAGGTCCAACCTATCTCGACTGATTGCAGTCTTTGAAACTCAATAAAAAAAAAACTTATTTATGTACCTCAGTTTACTATCTTCTAAGTTACCTAAACCCTAACCTTCACTGCTTCTTCCTGATTACCAACTCTCTGCAAGCCACGACAAGTCTTCAACTGCTGCGAACCTCTCCTGGTAATCTCCAAGATTTAGCCACCAAATACTTCTTCAAAACTTCCAGCCCTAGCTAGTCCTCATGTGGTCGGCTGGACTAAACACACATGAGAAGCCCTAGATAGGCTCTGATACCAAGTAGAAGATCAAGACTCTAATCAGTCTTGAATCCTAATAGGTTTAAGGTTTACAAAACAGAAGAAAAGTGAGAGAAAGGTGAGAGAATAGAAGAGAAGCAGGAGAACACAAGTGATTGAAATGAGGGACAGATTCTAACAGATCTGCCGCCGCCACTTTCTTATTATTTATAGGTTATGTTTAGTACATAATGGAAAGGACACATCTGCCCTTAATACTTACATAATAAATAAAGTAAATAAAAGCTGAAATAAATAACAACTGAAAAAACAAACTAGCTCAAACTGACACTACTATAATGGAACAAATAACTACACATGCTGTCCTACAAACACAGTGGGGACCACTGCAGTGGGGCCCACATCAGTGTTCTCTACACAACAAACTGAAGAACAGAGCACAAATGCAATAAACAAGCTTTTATTAGTTAAGTAATTTGGAACTAGTAGAGAATAAAAGCAAGGGTTTACTAATTAAGTGAAAGGATAGTGGGGAGGACTGAAATTTCTTTACATGTGAGACTCATCTCTGGAATATGGTCTCCATGTTGTAATAGAGTAGCACTAGAAGACCAGCAGCTGTGGAAAATCAGAACTAAGGGAGGATTGAAATTTCTTCACCTCCCCATGCGTGTTGCACTACTGCATGGGCCCGGCGCACCCTACCAATTCTTCTGCTCTAAATTTCTTGTATTAGGCAACTGATGACCGTTTCTTCACTCTTTATCCGCCAAACAGCAAAAATTCTTTGTTGTTGTGACTCTGCAAAAGATGTAGATATTTTAATCCCAGTTTATATTCCTGCCAACACTTCGCCACCTTAATCTTACTTTAGGGGATTCTGTTTTTCATTTAATTTAACAAGTGATAACTTATCTATAAAAACTTCGCATTAATTTTTGTGTTTGCAAGGTTCAGTTGGCTCAACTCTGCTACACCTGCTGTGCACTAGACATGATGAGACCCATAAAATTAAACCTATCTATATTACAATGCAGATGTAGAACTGCTGCTTATTAGAATCCTAGGATTCCTCACAAATTTGTAGCAATTGAAGTTGATGGCCTCAGCAGAGGTGGTCATGATGAGTAGAGAATGTGAGCCCCAACTCATCTGTCATTAACTCAAAAGTGTGAGATTTGAAGTTGGGGATTGGTCTTAAATGGTCATTACATGGTTAAATATGGTTTCTTTCTAAATTCTATGACAAAATCAAATTACTAATACAAGAAGCAGAAGGTTCACTTGAACCAAAGCTTGTGTAGGTTTTCCTTCTAGGAAATTTCTTTTCTTTGTCAGAAAATTTCTTAGCTTTTCAATTTTTTTTGAGCCAATTAGAGATGACTACATTAGTGATTATACTCCTTACAAGTGTGACCCACTTCCCCTGTATTATACCTTCTGAGTAAAATGTTACTACGTTGATCAATTCAGTTGCGGGTCATTTAACTTCATTTGGATTCCTTTAATTTGGGAAAAGTTACGGTGTTTTATTATAATCACTTAAATCAGCTGAAATGTTAAAGTAAGCAGTGTAGTGTATATATGTCTCAAAGGATTGGCTTCAGCAGCTGGACCGTTTAATATGAATATTCAGAAAACAGAGCGTGAGAACAGACACCCCACCTCGTAGATGGTTATCAGAGAGTTCCATCCCAATATCCCATATCGGTTAAGAGAGGAGAAGACCACTCACCAACGCCCCTATATCACATGCTTCTGGGTTAGTTTTAATCACACGCAGCCGCGCGATGAGCACAGATCGAACTATTCTTTCGCCTTTTACTAAAGAATACCGTGTGCTCGTCGCTCCAAGCGGCATACGCCTATTTTTTGAGGGCTATTCTCTTTCCTGAGATGGCCCAACAAAGCAAATTAAAACCATTTATTTATTTGTTTTTATTTTTTTATTTATGTCGATTCCACTCTCTTTGCCATGATTGGAGCCTGCTGAAAGACACCCGAGCTGAGCAATTCTAAGGTGTGTATCTTATATGAAGAGGAATGCTACTTCAATATTTGTGTTTTCATTTTTAACATATAATATTTTTATTTTACACATAATTGTAAAATAAAACAAATGAATTATTTAAGGTAAATAAAATAAATTAAATTATATTTAATTTTCAGTTTTTATTAAATCTTAAATTATTCATTTCAATTTTTATAATTATAATTTTCTGTTTTCCATTAATTTTGTTGAGAAAATTTATTTATTTAGTATTTTCATATAATAACTATGTTTTCATTTTTAACATATAATTATGTGTAAAATAAAATATATAAATAATCTAAGGTAGATAAAATATATTATTTTTATAATTTTTAGTTTTTATTAAATTTTTTAAAAAAAATAAATATTAAATCATTTATTTCAGTTTTCATAATACTATTTTTTAACTTATATTAAAGATGAAAAACAATCTAAAAATACTCAATATACAATTTTACCAAACTAGACACAGATACGCCTCCGTATTAATACGACCCAATATTATACCGATACATACGATTCATGAAATACGTATCTAGTTGTAACGTATCCTATATCCATGATTATAGATACGGATATAATACACCTTGTATCAATACCTTAATCCTTGCTGGTAATCAAACTGCTAGAATACAAACAATGGTGATGCTGAAATATACAGATGTTGATCTAATGTCCTTAATGGGCTTTCATGAAACTCTTTCCTTTTGTGGTTATCTTCTATTTTTGTATGACCATTCAACCTGTCATCACATACAGTTATTCTGTGGGTCAATTGGTTTTATCTTAAACCATCTTTGGTGTGATAACATAATTCATTCATGGCAAAATCTCATTGATTTGACCACAATAATGTGCATTGATGATGTTACCAACAATTTTATTTGTTTTGGTGTGGTTTTTGGTTTCACTTGCTTTTGTTACGTAACACTCATCTTTTGTTTCCTATTTGAAAACACACCACATGGCACAAAGATTGCAATGAATGAATTTATGGGGTGTGATGTGGTTTCAACCAAAGTGACAATTATCATAAATTAGATCAGATTCAATTCAAACCTTAATTTGATCTAATAAGAGTCAGATTTGGATACATCCTTGATGATTGAATCGAAAAAGTTGATCCATTTAATTAACAATTTAAATTTGAATATACCTTGATTCAAATTCGATCCGCCATAATCTCTAACTGTTATTAATTATTATAATATATTATGACATTATATAAATAATATGTTATTCATATTATATTATTAAGTTTTTTTATTACAATTCAAATCAAATCGGATATCCAATAAGATATTCGAATTCAAATCAAGTAAATATTCAAATTCAAATCTGATTAGAAAATTCGATATCCGAATTCGATTCGATATCTGACGGATATTGAAAATTAATATTCGAATTGAAATTTGATTAAATATTCAAATATTCAATTTGAATATAAAATAAATATTTTATTTATATAAAATATATAAATATTAAAATTATTTATATAATTTAATTATTATATAAAATATTTTATATTTTATATATTATATATAAGAATTAAATAATTGATTGAATTTGGATATTTATTGAATGAATAAAATCATATCCGAATTTGAATCTCATTAACTAATTGGTATGAATAAGATATCGACCGATTACGATGTTCGAATTATCCAAATTCAATTCAATTATATAAAATCTCAAATTTGAAATCAAAATTTTAAATACCATTGACACCTTTAATTTTAACCGCATGTATTCTTTTCTTATTTTAGTTTTTTTTTTTTACAAAAAAAATAATCACGAATAGGCTTTAGGCCTGTCTACCTCTTGAAATTGGTCAAAACCCAAAAGGACCTGCGAAAGTGCTGATGTAATAGATATGGGCCCGATATGATGTGAAATTTTGATCCCTGATTTCAACCACATCATAGTGAGATCAATTGCTTGAAATAACCCCACACCTCAGAAATAACACACTACGAAATACCCTTACGGGGTTAAATTGGGAACTGATTCATCAGATGAATCTAAATTAACTGAACAGATTTGGCATGAATAGCTAGTGTCACATTTGGCAGCTCTGATAGAATGCTATAAAGGGTTACACTTTTTCTGCCACATTATCTCCAGATCATGTCGAGGTTTCGGCCTAAAAGTAGAGGAGAAAGCTAATTATTCCTATACAAACCTATTGACAAGATCTGTTTTCCTCTTAAAATTTTGTACTTTGGGAGTATTATTAAGGCTTACGAGATTTATAAGTAGCAATGAAAGGAAAAAACAAAAAAAAAAAAAAAATCCAGGAAAGACGAAAGAAAAAATTGTTCATCCTTTGTAAAGAATCCTCTGGCTCTGAGAACCCAATCAGTACTTTCATATTTCATATTTACAGGCCACAGAGAAAATATGTGAGGACTGAATTCAATCTTCTCACCCCTGGTTTGAAATATATGCACCTGGGCTTGCATAGTTATCTAGCAAGTAGTCCAAAGGTATAAATATAGCTAATAAAAAACAGTTAAATAATTGAAAATTCATCTAGTTTTATTTATTTTTTAATCTGGGTCCTCTTTTAGGTGTTACTCATCCGATGTGGGCCTAGGCCATATAACACCTGGCAAATTAGGAGAACTTAGAGTCCCACATTGGCGTGAGAAAGAAGCAAAGGAGATGGAGGTGTATAAATAGGGATAAAGAAGATGAGAGAAACATACTTACCTGGACGGGGTCAATGGGTGATCAAGAAAGCCCATGGCCTAGGTTGGTGACCTCCATTGCACTTTGGAGGGGTGCCCACCTAACATCTCCCTAAGTGGGAGAGTGTACGTCATAATTTGTGGTAATGGGGGTACGCGTTCGCGCGGCCCCTACCCAACTCTAATGTTTATAATCTCTAGACAAGGGAATTGATAGTTCTAAACGTAAACTTGTTGGTTAGATAGGTTTAGAAATTGTTCAAAAAAGAAGGCCATTACAGATTGAAATGAGCACAAATACACACACATAAACAATATATTTTAGACTTACTGGAAATAGTCTCTTTTGAACCTCAAATTCTCAAAACCACAGAGGTATTGTCAAAGTCTGTTTAGCCTATTTTGCTTCTAAATAAGACAATTGTTGTAAACTAGCAGAGTACCTTTTAATTAGGCTCTCATCATGATCATAGTCTCATTGAATCACCCAGTATCTTTTTTTATAGTTGCTATTCTTAACGATGGTCTTTTGTTTCATCTGTATGGTACTTGTTAGTGGTGCTGAATGAGAAACATTTTCAAATGATTTAGTATGGGATTTTAGACAATGATATCAAACTAATTCATTCTGTTTTTACTTCAGTATAGAATTCAAATCAGTTGCTTTGTTTAGAAAGAGGAACAAGTAAAATTCGTGGTGTTCAATGATCTCGTACTGCTGATAAACTCAAGAATGCTATCGGCGGGTAAAAATGCATCTTTGCTAAGTGCCAATAAAGATTGTTATACAGTGAACCTCCGAGTCATTTCTCATGATTTCAATCCGTGTTCCTTTGGCCTGGCCCTAGTTCGTGGTAATAGACTAATAGTTACTGAGATTTCAAAATATGATAAGAGTTTAGGAGACCTGTAGTTTAGAGCTGGTAGTGATTTTCACCAAGTCATTTGTTTCTAGGGCTCAGTTTGGGAAGAGTACAAATGCATACATATAGAATGCAAAACCTTGTATTTGCAATGTATCATTATTTCCAAAGTGAGCCTAATGGATTTATATTAGTACTGAAGGAAAAGGGTATAGATAATAGATCAATTGATCGCTCTTTGATAAAACATTATCCAAGTATGAAGGTTGTTACTGATGAACAAAACACACCATAAATCTAGAACACTAATGCAATAAATAAGCTTTATCAGTTAAGTAACTTGGACTGGAGAATAAAAATAAGAGTATTAAGTGAAAAGATAGTGGGGATGACCGAAATTTCTTCACATGTGAAACTCAGCACTGGGATAAGGTGTACGTGTATTAGAGTAGCAGACTGGCAGCTGGGGAAAATCAGAACTAAGAGAGGATTGGAACTTCCCAATATTGAATGCCCCTTTGGGCTCTGGCTGAATCCAAGCTTTCTCTTCTCATCAAGTGAATGAATTATATCCCAAGATGAAAGGAGGGTATGTATTTAGTAGAAGGTTCAAAATTGAGGGGAGAGAGAGAGAAAGAGAGTCCCGCTAATAACATACCAGTGTGCAAGTGCTAAGCATGGGCCAAAAGACACGGGATAAATTAAAATTGAGAAGTGGTTGATTATCTCAAATGGGATTTGATAATTCATCCAACTATGTAAATTTAAATTTTCAAAAGTTTCATTTTTTTAACTAGTGTTCTTTAGTAACTAAGAATTTATTAAAATCAACAACCTTGTATTTTCTTACCTTTAATTCACACTTTTAAAGGTTTAAAGAAAGCCAAGTTTGCTAATAGACCTAATGAGAAGGGAGTGTGGGTTATGGCTTTAGATTACCAATTTTACATGTTTACACCTGTATGATCATCAACTGAAATAAGAAAAAAACAAAAGAATTATGGTAAATGTAGATCAATATCAATTTGTAAACACTTGTAATAATACATTTAAATCAAATACCTAAACGAAATCATAATAATACATGGTGGATAGTGGAAATATTAAAAAAAATAAAAACAAAACAAAATTTTGGCTCGACCTACCATTCCAATTCTGAAATGGAAGCCCCACAGTTGGATGAATTTTGGGCATTTTCTGATGGCCAATAAGCCTCTATATAAAGCAAAAATGGTTCAGATTCTGGAAGCAACCATCAGAAAGAAATCTTGAATTGCAACAAAGAGTTTGAGTGTTTCAAGAACTTCCACAATTAATGCAAGGTGATTTGCACGAATGTTTTGAAATAGATCCCATTCATTTTGATGTGGCCTGGCCAGATCAGATGACTCAGACACATCTGAAGCAAGGAATTCTACTTCAATAAAGGCTACATTTTCCATTGGAGAAACTCCTAGTTAAAGAATTGCAACGTCTTTTAACTCAGATTACAAGAGTACTATTGACAACAGTGCAGTTGAGCTAAGTCAACTCAATTCAAAGGAAAATAAATTAAATAAAAAATTCTACTGACAGTGAAGACTCAACAAAGAAGTTAGGCTGTGTTTGGTTTGAAGGGAAAAGTAGGGAAAGGAAGGGAAAGATAGAAAACCTTTATAAATCTTGTATAGGTTTCTTTACTTTTCCCTTCCTTTCCCTACCTTTTCCTTCAAACCAAACATAGTGTACAGACTGTAAACAAAGAATGCATTAGTTTTAACAACACTTGAATGTGCAAGTTCAAGGTATGCTGAACATCAAATAATCAGTAGCATTCCTACAGGATAACTCCATGCAGATTCAAGTAAGATGGTCAATGGACAGAAATATCTCGAAGGCTTGTTTATACTGCTAGCAGAAGATACAGCACTGTCATGGTTGTAGGAGATGGACTGTAGACAATAGAAGCTCTGAAACGCATTTTAAGTGAAGAGGAATGTACAAATTGTTGGTTTTTATCCCACATTGGTTAAGTATAGGAAAAGAACAAGGGAGAGAGGCATGTATAAATGGGGATAAAGGAGAGAGGAATAACATATACTTATAGGAAAGGAACAATGGAGATAAAGGAGAGAGGATATTTATCGAATCCGATCAGCTCAACTCCAAATTCGATTCGATGAATTAAACAGTAAGAATGAGATATTCAAATTCGACTATTTCGTATATTCGAATTATTCGAATTTGATACGATTGTATCAGATTTCGAATTCCAAATCAGATTTTCCAATACCGTTGACACCCCAACGCCTGTGCCTCCCCTGTTCCCAGTAACTGTAGTGGATAAAACTATGCTTCCTTGTTCAAGGCTTTAGCAACAACTTCTCCCTTCATCAATTTATGCTTTGGTCTCGGAATCCCTTGTAGTTGTGAGTTCCCTGACCGGCTGTATACTTGAGAGAGAGATGCCGAAGTCCCATACTACTGGCCCCAACGTTCTTAGCCAATGAACACCTAGCACTACATCATAGCCTTGTAAGCTCAATAAATAGAAATCAGCAAGAATAGAGCCTCTGCATCTTGCAACGGTGTTGAGGGGTGTACCGCTCATCACAGTGGTAACAAAGTCCCTTTTTCTCTTCGTTCATGAGCCTCAACCGGGGATAACCATTTGATTTTCAGGAATCTTTGAATTGGCGACTATTGAGGGGGAAGAGTTCGAAGGGGATTTCGGCTTAAGAGGTTCATACCTGACCATCCTCTTCTCAACCAGCAATTCCTCTTCCTCTTGAAGAGCAAGCTTGAACGCCCTATTGATGGTGGTCGGTTTGAACTTATCTACGCCTGCACAAACCTTAGGTTTTAATCCAACCACAAAGCACCCTACTAAATACTCCCCCGATAACCCCTTTATCCTACTTGACAAACACTGGAATTCTTCAATATACACCTGCACCCCCACCATCTGAGTAAGCTTCGAAAGGTGCCCAACTATATTGGCTCCTTGTAACCCGTTGAATATGATGTCTAGGGTCTTTACAAACTCCGGCCAGGATGGCTGTGGATGGTGGTCCTTGAACCAACAGTACCACTCCATCGCTATTCCATTGAATCCAAGGGTGGCTACTGGAATCCATTGGTCTTTTGCCACCTCTTGAACTGAGAGATATTGCTGGATCAAAAGAAGCCACTCATTGAGGTTCCCCTCCACCCCCAAAATCTTATTCCATTGAATCCAAGGGTGGCTACTGGAATCCATTGGTCTTTTGCCACCTCTTGAACTGAGAGATATTGCTGGATCAAAAGAAGCCACTCATTGAGGTTCCCCTCCACCCCCAAAATCTTATTCCATTGAATCCAAGGGTGGCTACTGGAATCCATTGGTCTTTTGCCACCTCTTCAACTGAGAGATATTGCTGGATCAAAAGAAGCCACTCATTGAGGTTCCCCTCCACCCCCAAAATCTTATTCCATTGAATCCAAGGGTGGCTACTGGAATCCATTGGTCTTTTGCCACCTCTTCAACTGAGAGATATTGCTGGATCAAAAGAAGCCACTCACTGAGGTTCCCCTCCACCCCCAAAATCTGGGTAGCTCAATCTTCAACAATCGACTAGAGTTACTAGCAGAGCTCCCACTCTAGAAAGATCCTTTCGGTACTCTGTTTCGCTCTTGAAACCCACCCTGTGATGAATGGCGGCTATCTTCTCCTGGTGTTCCTCTTAGAGCCTGAAGAGTGCTAAGTGTTCGGGTTATGGCTGAGCTGGCTTGGAATGCCATGTGTCTGCCCTATCTCCCTGGCCACGCCAGCACCGCATCATCCCCGTGGCTCCCATTTCATCCGCCCCGCCATGTCAACTCCACGTCATGTGGATAAACGCGACCAAGATAGGAGGATATATGAGGACAACTCCGTTGAGGATTAGGTCTTATCCCGAAGACCTTGGCGGTTAACCTCATCCCGACAACCCCAGAGGCCTCATTCGATTAGGAGACGACTCCTTGGTTATAAAAAAGTAACTCCCGCTCAAGGTAAGGGATCCAACTTCTAGCTATCATACCGTTATTCTGTTTTGACCAACACTATTCTCCAACTGCTTGGCCTGATCTCCTATTACCTTATATTGACTTGAGCATCGGAGTGTCTACCTGGGGATAACTCCTCGGGCCTCTGATTCCTTTCTTGATTCCAGATCTTGGAGCACGGCTTCGTCCTTCCACCTCGGCTCCACCCAGCTAACAAGGACTATCTAATTGCGACCTCGGATCGAGCAGCATCAAATTGGCGTCGTCTGTGGGATACGCACAAAAAGCCTTCCCTAAAATTCTCTCTTCATTGTGCATTCAAGAACCGATCAAGATGCCGAGAAACAACTCCGAAAGATCCATAGGTAGATCCCCATCTTGGGTATTCCACTCTCATTACAGCCCTCCGCATCATGAAGTCCAGCACCCTCAACAACTGGCTGCGGTTGACCCTGCCCAATTCCAGGCCATGCAAGAAAGGTCGATCAAATCTTGGCGATGATGCAGTCATTGGGGTCCACGGCACCGCCCGCACAGACCATCCCCCCTCTTGTCCCAACGCGTACTACGGATGATCCTCACCCCGAGGACCCAAAAATGCGTCGAACAAACAAAGACAGGGCACAGTCCGAACAAGAAAAGCAAGATCCCCCAAGAAAGTCGAGCTCATCTGCCATGACAACTGTAGCAAAACCCACCAGACCACAGGGATCCCATCCAAAGAGAGGCTCGGTAAATGGACGCCGCCCCATGTGGTCTCCGTCGCCGAGTCTATTTTAGTCAAGGACCCCCCAGCACAGCCCAAGAAGGAAAGAACTGCGCACGTTGCAGCACCAAACGACAAAGAAGCAGAAATCTGGGAACTCTGTCAATGCCTGACCGAGCTGAAGTGCAGCCAGTTCTAGAGGAGGATGGGATCACCCGCAATCCAGCCCGTGCAGCCGAGCGGTCAACCCACAAAGAAGCCGCCCTTCATCCAGGAAATCGTGGACGAGCTTCCCCCTATAGGATGGCAGACACTGTAATTCGAGAAATACGATGGCAACACCGACCCCGACGACCACATTGATGCATTTAAAGCCCAAATGGTGCTACATGGTTCGTCTGAGGGGCTAATGTGAAAAGCCTTCATTACTACCCTCAAAGGTCTGGCCCTAACATGGTACCCTCGCGCTCTGTAGCCTCATGGGAGTAGCCAGAGAGCCTGTTTTTGGCATAATTCATGGCAAGTCAAAAGCACTGGAAGACTTCGACCAACCTCATGCAAGTGCGGCAAAGGAAGGGAGAGTCCCTCAATGACTACCTGCCCAGATTCAACATTGATGCATTACAAGTTCAGAACCTAAACCAGTCGGTGGTGGTCAACGGGGAGGAATCCCAGGCGCAACTAAGAGATGAGGAAGAAAGGTCCGAGAAGAAGAGAAGGGATATAGAGGAATGCAAGATAGAGAGATCGAACAGGGACCACAAATGACAAGATCGTTGGCCTGATCGTAGACCAAGGATGCCCCCACCAACCTACCAGAACATCATGTCGTAGAACACACCACGACCTAAAGTTCTGATGCAGATCTACGACCGTAGCTATGTCTGGTGACCCAGGAAGATTAAGACACAAGGGAACAAGAGGAATCACAACAAATATTGCAAGTTCCATAGGGACCACGTCCACGATACAGACAACTGCTTTGACCTTCACAACCACATCGAGGACATGATCAGGTGCAGGTACTTTGGTGGGTTCATTGAGAAGAATGAGAAGCCAACACAGGAAGAACCATGCTAGGAGGCTTGACCACCACCCCAAGCTCCTCTAGTCAGCATCATCCACGTAGCATGGAAGTACCACGTGGAGACTAGAGAACCGCATGGCAGTGCTACCTGACCTCTTGCCAAGGACTATGCCCAATCGTAGAGACACTAATGGTCGAAAGCATAGACCTGCGGGATGATGTGAAGACATAGAGCGACCAACTTGTCGAAGACCTCATCCAAGTGTCACTTTGTGAAGAAGACCTTGAGAAGACAATCAGGTTGGCTCTCTCTTGGATGATTACCTTTGGGATGAACTGGTGCAGTTGTTGAGAGACCACGCCGACGTGTTCGCTTGGTCGACGACAGATATGCCGGGGATCAATCCCAAGGTCATCACCCACCGCCTGAATGCCGACCCATTAGTAGAAGAAGAGAAGCTTCGTCACGGAACAATGTCAGGTAATCATCGAGAAAGTTTAGAAGTTGCTCGACACCTGCTTTATCTGGGAAGTAAAGTACCTGAACAGGCTAACCAAGGTGGTAATGGTAAAGAAGGCCAATGGGAAGTGGAAGATCTGTATCGACTTCACCGACCTAAATGAAAGCCTGCCCCAAGGATAACTTCCCCCTACCGAGGATCGACCAGCTTGTTGACGCAAAGGCAACACACAAACTCCTGAGCTTTGTATATGCTTTCTCAAGGTACAACCAAATCCAAATGCACCCAGATGACCGGGGGAAAACTGCCTTCATCATCGATAGTGGACTCTACTACTATAAGGTGATGCCTTTCGGCCTCAAGAACGCATGCGCTACTTATCAGTGCCTGCTGAACGAGGTCTTCAAGGATCAACTCGGCCGAAATGTTGAGGCCTACATTGATAACATGCTTGTGAAAAGCAAGAAGGCCGAGCACCGCCAAGCAGACCTTAAGGAAGTCTTCGACACCCCAAGAAATACAGAATGAAGCTGAACCCGACCAAATGTTCTTTCGGGTCAGCTCCAGTAAATACCTGGGATTTACAGTGATGTAGAGAGGAATTTAGGCCAACCCAGAAAAAATCTAGGCCATCCTTGACATGCAGTCACCTTAGATGCACAGAGAAGTGTAGCATCTTACTGACAGATAGCCACCCTTGACAGATTCATGTCCAAATCCGTGAATCGTTGCCTGCCCTTCTTCAAGGCCCTTAAGCACACGAAGGACTTCCAATGGACCGAGGATTGCGAACGGTCCTTTTAGGATCTAAGAAGATACCTGAGCTCGCTGCCTCTCCTCACAAAACCGAGCCCGAGGGATGAGCTGTTGCATTACCTCTTAGCTGGGGACAAGGTTGTTAGCTTGGTACTAGTCAAGGAGGAAGATTGGATATAGAGGCCGATCTACTACACTAGCAAGGTTCTTAGCGGCATAGAAACTGGGTACACCAACCTAGAGAAGATGGCCTTGGCGCTAGTCACCTCAGGGAGAAAGCTCAGACCATACTTCTAAGCTTACACCATTTGGATGGTTACCGACCATCCCCTCAAGCAAGTGCTCCGGAGGCCGAAAGCATTTGGCCTGCTAGTTAAACAGAGTGTGGAATTGAGCGAATTCAACATTGATTATGCTCCTCAGCCCGCTATCAAAGCCCAGTCCTTGGTCGATTTTATAGCGGAATGCACTTTCACCACACAAGACTTGGCCCCAGCACCGCAGGTATGGATTCTCCAGCATAGATTAGCCTGGTATTGCCTTATCCAAGGACAACTCTATCGCCGCTCACATACTCTCCCCTACCTGAAATGCCTTCCCCCTCCCGAGGCCGACTACATCCTTAGGGAAATACATGAAGGTATTTGTGGAGACCACCCCAGCGCTCGAACCCTATCTCAAAAAGCACTTTGACAAGGATACTTTTGGCCAACCATGAAGCAATATGCATCCCAATTCATGCGGAAGTGCAACAGTTGTAAGCGGCATTCTAACCTTCATCATCAGCCTACGGTCCCCTTGAGGCCGATCACTAGCCCATGGCCCTTTGCGTAGTGGGGCATGGACATCCTCAGCCCTTTCTTCACCACGGTAGCACAGAAGAACTTCTTGGTGGTAGTGGACTACTTCACTAAATGGGTAGAAGCTAAAGCACTGGCACACATTACCGCGCACAATGCCTAGAACTTATTCTAAAAGGTTGTCTACCGATTCGATATTCCGCAGGTCCTCATCACAGATAATGGGACGTAGTTCACTTACCGAAAATTTGAAGCCATTTGCACTGACTTGAAGATCGACCACTGTTCACTGGCCTTAGAGCAATAGGTAGATCGAAGTGACCAACCAAACCCTACTGCATAGTCTGAAGACCAGACTTGATCAGGCTAAGGGAAGGTGGGTTGAGGAGTTGCCAGGCATCCTCTAGGCGTACAAGACTACACCACAGATGTCAATTGGAGAGACACCCTTCAGTCTAACTTACAGGACCGAAGTCATGGTACCCGTGGAAATAGGCTTGCCAAACCTCCAGACCGAGTTCTACAATGAAGAGTAGAACGACGAGGACCTTCGTGCAAAATTAGACCTAGTGGAGGAAGCACGGGACTGAGCACATGTCTAGATGGCAGCATAGTAGCAGAGAATGACCATGTACTACAACTCCAAAGTCTGAAGAAGGGGGTTAAAAATAGGCGATCTTGTCCTCCGCAAAGTCATAGTGCCCACCCCGGGAGAAGGCAAGCTCGGACCCAACTAGGAAGGACTGTACAGAGTCACTAGAGTCCTCAAACCTAGAACCTACAAGTTAGAAGACCTTAACAGCAAGCTCGTAGAAAGGAGTTGGAATATCGGGAACCTCCGAATGTACTACCAATAAGTTGAATATTAATAAAGTTCTTTTTCTACAAGATGGTCGCTTGACACATTGCATGGCACACATCGCATACACTGCATGACACATGCCGCACACACACACACCACGCACACTTCGCAACACACACCGTGTAGTACACTTTGACTCGGTCGACCACTATATGGCCAGAGCCCGTGACACACAGTTCAACAGTGCATAGCCGACCAAACAAATTGACTCGGTTGTCAACAACCAGAGCCTGATGCAAAGAAGAACACTCCCGCCTCCAAAGGCTAGAGGGTGGTCATCGGACTTCCGCACCTTACTGATGAATAGTCAAACCAGAGCTAGCCGAGGGATGGCCAACCCGTGAAGAGCCGAAAAGCTCCTGAGACCAGTAACTGAGCTTCCATGAAAGATGAAAACTCAGAAAACACTTCGGCTAAGTAAGCCGAAGACTTTTGATCTTAGCCACCCTACCTCAAAGCAAAAAAAGAAAAAGGGAAAAAGGGCAATGCACAAGCTCATAGCCAAAATAGCAACATTTCATTAACCAGCATAAATTTATACATGGTTTCAAGCTCAACATACTGGGCCATTTACAAAAAAGCAAAAGAAAAAAAAAAGACAAGTGAACAGCTCTTCAACAGAAATGATTTAGAAGTTCGGCAACAACAGTAGCTCAGCCTTCGACGGGTTCTCCTCAACGCCTTCTACCCCGCCAAAGCAAAGTCATCCATCTCATCTTGATATTCCTGGGAGGCCTTGAATTTGGCAAGCACCTCCTCCTCAATCCAGGAGACCCACTCCTTAGCCTCCTTCTTTGCCGCCTCCCTTTTAGCCTTCAGAGCGGAAATGCGGTCCTTCAGCTTGCGTACTGTGTCAGACCACTCATCAATGCGGCACCGAAGTTCAGCCACCTTTCCTTCCAGCTCGGCCAGTCGGGTCCTCGTCGCTTCAATCTAGGCCAACTGGGCCTTCAGGGCCTCGATCTCAGCCACCCGATCCCTCGACAACTACGCCTCATTGTTCTCGTTTTCATAGAGTCACCTTACTGATCGAAGTCGGTAAACCAAAACGGTCACCGTTCAAGCATTTTGCAAAAAACAAGTGAAGTCAGAAAAAGCAATCAACCAGGATAGAACCAGAATAAGTAAGAAGACTCATCGAGGCCGCCCGAAATAGTCCCACACTCTCTAGAGCCCCACATGTGGTCTCCATCAGCTCACGCCACATGGCCGGCATCGGCAAGCCGGGTAAGAGCTCCTCGGGAACCCCTTTCATCATCAGCCCATCATCAGGACGGACGTTCCATCGCAACACATAGATCTTTGGCCATCCACCTTCAGGTACCCTGCTTGGTGGAGGGGAAGGATGAGTAGCATCAGCAGTCGTGCCCTCCTCTGAATCGACCACCACCACGTTTTCAAGTGAAGACCTCGCCCTCCTTTGTGGGCGAGGAATGCACTCTGCAGACACTGGGCACCCACTTGCGAGGCGGGGCTGGTCCCTTGGGCGCCCTGAGACCATACTTTGTTAGCTATGGCCCTCAATTGATGATTCATCTCCCCACGACTTGCCATCTTGACACCTGCATAGGCCAAGTGGAAATTAGTACAAGTCTCACAACTTGGAAAAGGAAAACAAAAAATCAGCTCGACCAACAGACCAACTTCTTTGCTTATCAGCCCGACACTGATCAAATTCGAGAAGGACGTATAACTCATCACATTGACCTCCTCAACCATCTCTATTGCCACTCTCTCTTCCCTGGTGAGCCGATCCAAATCGACCAATGACCAATTGACTCGAGTGGTTAAACCGTTGACCGGTTCAATGGTTTTTGGCCATTTTTTATTTTTTAATTGGGAACCATCCAAGAAACCGGTTCTGTTTTGTCCTAATCTCGGTCTCTGACCAAAATCGTTGAATTAGTCAACGACCCATTGACCTAGGCGGCCAAACTGTTGACCCGTTCAATGGTTTTTGGTTGTTTTTTTTTTTAATTTTTATTGTCAGAACAGGCCATCCGTTCGAACCAAACAGTCGAACCGTCAACCCAAAAACCGATGGCCAGAACAATTCTGTCTTCAGGTCGTATGAGTCACATGCTCGAATGACATAACACATATGGTATTGCTTAATGGACCTCACACACTCAATTTTTTGCCTGTAATTTTTTTGTCAGAACGGGCCATCCGTTTTTTTTTTTTTTTTTTTTAATTGGGAATTGTCTAGGCAACCAGTTCCATTTTACCCCAATCCCAGTCCTTGGCTAAAAACCATTGAATCAGTCAACGACCATTGACCCGGGTGGTCAAATCGTTAACCCGTTGACCCATTCAATGGATTTTAGCCATTTTTTTATTAATTTTGTTGTCAGAATGGCCCATCCGTTTGAACTGTCAACCCAAAAACTGATGGCCAAAATGATTCCATTTTCGGGTCATTTGAGTCACACGCTCGAATGACATAACACGTATGATACTACTTAATGGACCTCACACACTTAATTTTTTGCTTGTAATTTTTGTTGGCAGAATGGGTCGTCTATTCAAACCGAACGATTGAATTGTCGACCCAAAAGCCAATGGCTATAACGGTGCCGTAATTTTTTGCTTGTAATTTTTTGTTGTTAGAATGGGTCATCCGTTCGAACCGAACGGTCGAATCGTTGGCCCAAAAACAATGGCCAGAAAGGTTCCATTTTCATGTCATATGAGTCACACACTTGAACGACATAACACGTATGATACTACTTAATGGACCCCACAAACTCAATTTTTTGCCTATAATTTTTGTTTTCAAAATGGTTCGTCCATTCAAACCGGATGATCGAACCATCGACTCAAAAACCGGTGGCCAAAACGGTTCCATAATTTTTTACTTGTAATTTTTGTTGTCAAAACGGGCCATTCGTTCGAGTCGGATAGTCGAACCGTTGGTTATTAGGACGTTTTTAACAACATTTATCAATAATAGTAAGTAATTACACTATTTAATTAAATAATCATTAATGATAGTTTGAATAATATTATTTAATTATTTTTAATATAACAGTAAATATTAAATTTATAAATAGGATTTAGTAATAATATTCATTAAATTAATAATTACCAAAATTAAATTAAATTAACAATATTTATTAGTAATGATAAGTAATTATAGTATTTTATTAAATAATCAATAACAATACAGAGGTTCCTGATGGGACCGACGTCGCCAGTTAGACTGAAGGTACCAAGAAGCACAAGAAGTGCATGCACCTTGCCGGAAGGAAGATTCAACTCGCCTACGCAAGCAGTGAAGCCCAACACGGGGAAAACAACGTTGCTACCAACACAATGGTTTCCCTCTTTGAACCACCTTGCCTGACGCAAGAAACCCCACTGGCCCCTAAAATTCTTAAGGCCCTAAGACCGAAGAATTTTCGGGCCCCAACTCTGGAGTCTTACAGAGGTAAGACAAACCTGGTGGAGCACGCAAACAGCTTCTAGGCCCTCATGGTCCTTCATGGAGCAAACGATGCCAACATGTGTATAGCATTCCCAACAACACTGAAAGAAGAAGCCTAGCTCTAGTACTCCATATTGACTCCTGGTTCCATAAGAAATTGGGACTAGTTCTCCAAGCTTTTCATCAACCAATTCGCCACTAGCAAGAGACTAATCCAAATCGACAACCTGACTGTTTAACATTGTCCAGAAGCCAAATGAAACCGTAAGGGATTACAATAGGAGGTTCAACATTTAGCGTCTACAGATACCAGTCCTGGATCCCACTGTACAGCTTATCGCAACAAAGAATGGAGTGAAACATCACAAGCTGAAATGGGAGTTTGACTTACACCCACCAGCTACCATGGACACGTTCCTTGATGTAGCTCACAAAGGAGTAAGTCTCCCGGGAGGAGCAAGTTGCCAAGAAGTAGGTGCAACAACTCGCCACGCCGAAGAAGCAAGTCACCAGCTATGGGGTCGAACAGATAATCACACCCCACCAGCATATACTAGGACATTCACTCCACTGAATACCAAGAGGAAGGAAATCTTAATGCAAATCAAGTCCAATGACTATGTGAAATGGCCACCCAAGATGAGGGGAGGTCCCACCACCCAAAACCCAAACAAGTACTACCATTTTCACAAAGACGTAGGACATGACACAGAAAAATTTTGGAATTTGAAGAATGAAATCGAAGATCTCATCAAAAGATGCTACCTGAGGCATTTTGTCAAAGAGGAACTGCGACCTAATGAGGGAACCGCAAGTGCCCCAAGCCAGCAGGCAGTAGGAGCTAGCTCCCCACAATCAGCAACCACAAGAAAGGCAGGTCCAAGGGACCATTAATGTAATCACAGGAGGGTCAATTGGTGTTGGTTGCACATCATCAACAAGTAGAAATGCAGTATGGGAGCTGGAACAAGAAGATGGAAATCCATTCAAGCGTCCCCGGAAAGAGGAAGTAATCTACTTCACTGAGGATGATATGTGTGGGATCCAATACCCACACGATGATGCACTGGTAGTAAAACTACTAATAAATGACTTCGGGGTGAAGAGGATTTTAGTGGAGTCCGATAGCTCGGCAGATATTTTGTTTATAGAAGCCTTTAAGAGGATGGGTCTCAACAAAGCCGACCTACAACCCGCGGATATCCCACTAGTAGGTTTTAGTGGGGAAGTAGTTCGCCCAGTTGACAGAGTGAGAGTACTGGTGGAGGCAGACTTGCCTCCCAATACAATGCACTTTTAGCATGACTTTTTGGTGGTGGCCACCTCGTCACCATACAACGCAATTTTGGGGTGACCAATCCTACATGCGTTACAAGATGTAGTCTCAACATACCACCTCACATTAAAATTTCCAATAGACATAGGCATAGGGGTATTGTGAGGAGATCAATTGGAATCCAAAAAGTGCTATGTAGCATCTCTGAAAGCGAAGGGCAAGATTGCCACTGATATAGATCTGGAGCCACTGCCAAAAAATACCAAAGAAAGAGCTCGTCTGACATAAGGAACCATTGTGGTCCTAGTCTCTAGAACAGAACCCGAAAAAATGCTCCAAATCGAAGCTCACCTAAAACCCTACGATCTAAACTGGTAAGCTTCTTGTTAAATAACTTAGATGTTTTTGCTTGGCCATCTGCAAAAATGCCCAACATAGACCCTAGATTAATAACTCAGAAACTAAACGTTGAATCTATAGTTAGATTCGTCCGGCAAAGGAAGAGAAACCTTGCCCTGGAAAGGTGGCACATAGTAGACGAGAAGGTGGGAAAGCTGCTAGCAGCGGACTTTGTGAAGTTAGTCCAATTCTCGAGCTGGATAGCGAATCCAGTTCTAGTAAAGAAGGCGAACGACAAGTAGCAAATGTGCATAGACTATACAAACCTGAATCGAGCTTGTCCGAAAGACAGCTTTTACTTACCTAGCATAGACCGCTTGGTGGATGCAACCTCGGGATTCGAGCTGCTCAGCTTCATGGACACCTATTCAGGCTATAACCATATCCTAATGGATCTAGAAAACTAGGAGAAGACTGCTTTTATTACTGAAACGGGCTTGTACTATTACAAGGTCACGTGGATGGCATGGTTGTAAAGACTCTTTTTTTCAAAGAATTTGATTTCTGATTTAGATCTTGTGTTCAATGTTTTGAGAAAGCATAATTTAAAGTTGAACCCAAATAAGTGTGCTTTCGGTGTGACCTCGGGTAAGTTCCTAGTTTACATCATCAATCAACGTGATATAAAGGCAAATCCCGAGAAAATCCAAGCCATCTTAGACATGAGACCACCTATCTTGGTTAAGGAGACCCAAAGATAATCGGACGGGTAGCAGCTTTGAACCGATTTATGTCTAAATCAGCTAGGAAGTGCCTTCCCTTCTTCAAGGCTATAAAGAAAAACCAAGCCTTTGAGTGGACTGAGGATTGTCAGCTCGCCTTTGAATAGCTGAAGCAGTACCTCGGTTCGCCTCTCCTGATAACTAGACCTGAGACCAGAGATGAACTCAAACTCTACCTCTCTGCGAGTGATGAGGTGGTTAGCTCAGTCCTGATAAAAGAAGTTGACAAAATACAGCAACTGGTGTACTACGTAAGCAAAGTCCTCCACACGGCTGAAACAAGGTACCCCAACATTGAGAAGCTCGCCTTTGCACTGGTGCTAGCCGCTCAAAAGCTAAGGCCATATTTCTAGGCCCATACCAAATTATAGTTTTGGCTGATCGACCTTTGAAGCAAGTTCTTCAAAAACCTGAGGTCTCAAGAAGACTTACTAAATGGGAAATTGAGCTTAGTGAATACAATATCTAATACGAACTGCATACAACAATAAAAGTACAGGTCCTAGCAAATTTCATTGCCGAATGTACCTTCAGCTCATTGCCCCCGAAGCGACAGAGCTGTAAGTAGAAGCTTCATCTAGTGTGGCACCACCTCCAGCTCATGAGATAGTGGGCTAGGACGAGGAGCCCTGGATACTTCATGTGGATGGCTTGTCCAACCAGAGCGAGAGCGGAGATGAGTTAATGTTCTATGGACCTAGCAATGTGAAGCTGGAGTACGCACTCCGGTTCCAATTCCGAGCTTTGAATAATGAGGCCGAATATGAGGCACTGTTGGCTGGCTTGGCACTAGCAAAGGAGGTGAGAGCTAAACACCTAGTAGTTTGCAGTGACTCGCAACTCGTCGTAAATCATGTAAATGGGGACTACAAAGCCTGAGAATCCTCCATGGCGGCCTACTTGGCCAAAGTAAGAGAGCTCCTCCCTAGTTTCAACTCTTGGTACCTCCAACAGATTCTAAGATAAGAAAATACAGATGTTGATGCCCTTTCTAGACTTGTGAGCACGATTGACTCAACAAAACGAACAATCTACATAAAAGAGCTACCTCGGCGCTTGATAGAAAAAGGGGGAGAAAGGTCGATAAAGAGGAACATAGCTCAACGAATAAAACGAACAATTTACATAGAAGAGCTACCTCGGCCCTCGCTTAGAAGGCTTTATGACAAGGATACTACTAGCCCAACATGAAAGCAGATGCCACCGAGCTCGTCCAGTGATGCCGCAAATGTCAACGACACACTGTCAACACCCGATTTTTGCTTAGACCACCGTTTGAGCTTTTAATTCACCCCGAACACCTAATCAGATCCTTCAAACCCCTCTGAAGCACCCAAAAACCTAGAAAACCCAAATTTCACCTTGAGAGCCCTTAGATCCACCATTAAACTTATTTGATACCTATCCGGTAGCCCCGATCCACCTTCACTTACACCTCAACCATTAGATCAGGCACAACCATCAGACCCGGGACATCCCAAAACACCTACCCATTAAATTGGAACTCAAGATTCCTTCGTTCGCCCGTCCATCAAACAAAGATTCCATTCTTGCACCCACGACCCATATCCACTTGATCCAAGCACATATAAACCAATCAAACTTCTCCAATCACCCTAGAATACTAGAAAATTACATACCAAAACACCTCAATTTACCCTCAATCATACCAAGATTATATTCCAGGGTTCCAGATTGACCAGATTACAAATCTGCTCGATCCAGGCCCAGTTGGCTCAATTTAACCTTACCAATCACATCAGACAGCCCAAAAACCCTACCTTGTGAAATTTTACCCAAAATAAACATTGTTTACCCTTCGATCGTACAAAGATTTCATTCCAGGCTCTATACTAGTTGAATCAAGCCCGTTCTATATCTACCTGATCTGGGCCCAGTTAGGCCAATCTGACCCCACTAATACCTAGAGTCCCCGAAAATCTCACATTGCCAAATTTTATCCAAAAATACCCACATTTACCCTTTCACAAAAAAAGATTTCATTTCGACCAATCTCGTTAGCCTATGGATACAAAACACCCTCTATAGTCAGACCCATCTCAACCATCCATGTTTTGACCCAAAAATCGCCATCATTGAACCAGAAACCCGGCCTGACCCCCCTTAAATCCGATTTGACCCATTTTCCTAAAATTACAAAAATACCCCTCTTATAAAATTATCCAAATTACCACGACCTAATTCCCAAAAATGCCCCTCTTTCTAAAACCCTCCTAAATCACCCTTGACCAAAATTACCAAATACCCTTCATTTCGAATACACTAAATTTCCAAATTCCAAAATGCCCTTGACCCAAATTACCCGAACTACCCCTCTAACCTAGGTCCCAAAATACCCTCTGACTTAATACCCTCCTACCAAAATTACCAAAGTTACCAAATACCCTTCCTACCAAAATTGTCAAAATACCCCATTTCCCATAATACCCTTCCTACCAAAACTCCCAAAATCTCCATAATACCCTTCTTACCAAAATTACTGAAATGCTCTTAACCAAAATTCCCAAAAATGCCACTCCTTCCAAAAATACCGAAATTACCAAATACCCTTGACTTAGTTACCCGAAATCCCCCTTGACCTAATTCCCAAATTACCCCAAGTTTCCAAAAATACCAAGTGGGTACCTCCCAAACCTAGCTTCTCTACCATAACCCCCATGTTTCTCAAATTTTAATCAAAACCCCCTTCCTTTCCATTGTAAATAGTGGTCGCTATTCCTAAAGAGGAGGTCGAGGGTGGAAAGCTAAAGGTCTCTTTGAATAGAGCAGAGGAAGCTCCCATCGTTTTCCTTGGACCCGCTGAATTTGAGATTTGGAGAGAGAGCTCTGAAAGAGAGGAGTCTTTTAAAGAGAATAGAGGACGAAGGAGGGGAGTTCGGAATGAGTCTCTCGGTGCTTTCCTTTTGAGGAACTGCCGAGCTGAGAATTAAGAGAGAGAGAGAGAGAGATAGGACGAGAGTTGAGAGCTTTGAGTGAAAGAAAGAGGGAGAGTTGAGGGTTTCAAGAGGAACCACCGAGCTAAGAAAGGAAGTCAAAAAGAAGAAGTTGGGGAAGGGGGCTCTCATTCCCTCGTCATTTCCTTTGAGAAGCCTAGAGCTACCGAACTGATAAGAAGGAAGAGAAAGCTTCAAAAGGGAGGTGTGAAAGAAGGAGAGGGTAGAAGTCTGAGAGAGAAAGAGGAGAGTGGTGGCTCCGGGCAAAACCCATGATCCTCGTCCCATTACTGGTCCTACCATTCGTCTTCAGGCAGCTTTAGTCTGTGCTGCTGATGACCCATCACAACTATGCTGTTAAAACCTCCACCCATCACTTCGCTGCCATCGATTTGCTACCGCTGCTACTATCGAATTGCCATGATTCGAGTTCGTTAAACCCGAGTTTGCCAATTCTGTGAATATCAGCATCGTGATCCTTGTGAAGGCTACTAGAGGTATAGCTCGACTACCTCATATCTAAATTTAGTTTCTTGCCTATAGTTTTAATCATGTGTTCCCTGTTTAATTGATAGTTTATCTCTCTGTTTATTTGCATTCTCGTTCTTGCTTCCTGGATTCATTTTTCTTAGTTCAAGGCTTGCGGATTCTCTGGAGTTCGAAAGGTTCACACTCCATCTCTTCTTAGACCATTCAATTGAATCCGAAGGTGGGGGCTCTGAAAGAAAAGGGGTGAGGAAGCCATTTCTCATCCTTTTGCTCAGGCCCCTGCATAAAAAAGGGGATTGATCTAGAAATGTAGAAGGGAGCACCCTTTCGAACTACCAGAGGATTTGACCAAATCTCTATCCATTTTCTGTGCAAAGAAGGGATTTCAACATTCACATTGACCGGAGAGAGGGGTGCCTAACCCCTTCCCTCTCTCCCTCTCAACTTACCCAGATGGGCCTTGCCTCAGCCAAGTGGTATATGGAGTCACTATTTATTTTTAGATTTCCTACTAAAAGCAAATTCGAGAGCCCCATCACTCCCCATTAGCTATTCTGATGGGTGGTGACTCCATAGCATCGGCCATGATGTGAATTATCGGCTTTCCCGATGTTTACACACGCCAACATCCTACACCAGCTAGCCGCCAACCTGAGGTACTTAACCATCCCATGGGCATTCACACAATGGGGCATAAACTTGTTGGGTCCCTTCCCACGGGAGAAAGGACAGAAAAAATTCCTAGTAGTGGTAGTAGATTAGTTCACCAAGTGGGTGGAGGTTGAACCCCTAGTCACCATAACAACTCCCAACATCTAGAACTTTTTCTAGTGAATCATAGTCTGCAAGTTTGGCCTACCTAAAGTATTGATTTCAAACAACGAGAAGCAGTTCAAGATTCAGAATTGGTGCGCATAGATGGGAATAAGACAATACTTCACCTCGGTGGCGCACCCTCAAGCTAACGGACTAGCCAAAGTGACAAATAGAGCCATTTTGCGCGGCCTCAAAGCTCGACTCTCTCGAGCTAAGGGTTTGTGGGTGGACAAGCTACCCAACGTGCTATGGGCCTACAGAATCATCATCAAGACAGTAACAGGCGAGACACCCTTCAACCTAACTTACGAGACCAAGGCAGTGATAATAACTAAAATGAGATGCCAATGCTACAATCTAAAGTATACACTGAAGAATCAAATTAGGAAGACTGGCGAGTTAACCTTAATTTAATAAAGGAAGCTAGAGACCTCGCCTATATTCAAACGCAACTACAGGGTGGGCAATTTGGTACTCAGGAAGGTTATGGTACCCGAGCTTGGTGTGGCAAAGCTTGGTCCAAATTTGGAAGGCCCCTTCAAAGTTTCTAAGACTATAGGTGGGAACACATACGAGCTCAAAACACTCGATGGGAAGGCAGTGCCTTGGGCCTAGAAAGTGGACAACCTGCATAGGTACTATCTCTGATAACAAAGTGTTTCGAGCTGCGAGCTCACTAGAATCAACTAACAACCCGGTCTGACATCACAAAGATAGATCAACAACGTTAAAGAATAGTAGAGTTATACTCCACAACAGAAGCGAGCTGAACAACGTAGAGATTAGCCAAAACAAAAAGAAGGTACTACAAAGAACTGTTAGACAGTTTTTTGTATGCCCTTAGCTTCAATCTGATTTGATGTACTTTTGTTATTGAGTGGAAATAAATAAAGTGCATGTTTGATTCATGTTGTTTGGTTTAATTCTGTGTAAAACCCTAAAACTGGACATTTATAGAGACTCATGTTAGTTTTAAATGTTCACAGCCATTGGATAAGTCTGGGGAGATTTATCCTGCCAAGGCTGATACTGGTGTGCCACCAAGTGTTGGGATAGCCTGTCTCAGCCACCAGGGTAAGACCCAAGGCACATGCGGTATGGGATTACTTGAATCCTTGAACCGGACCAGATTTCCAGTATTGCCCTGGACCTTGGAGATAGATGGGCAAAACTGGAAAGTTACACCTGACCCCTAGACTCGATTATAACATTTCACTAGGTGTTGGATCAGGCTGCCTTTGATATGCCATTCAGTGAGATCCTTAGCGGGGATCAAAACCTGGGTATGTTGGGGCAGTTTGAGAATTCATCTGAGTGGTTGATCATAGTGACAGAATCAGCCACTTTGTCGGACAAAGGGTAATGATCGGGAATGCACTCTCTCTGATGGAAACCAAACTGCCGGCAGTTGATTTCAATCGTTGGAATTTTGTTTTGCAAAATTAATATATATATATATATATATATATATATATGTGTGTGTGTGTGTGTGTGTGTGTGTGTGTGTGTGTGTGTGTGTGTGTGTGCAGTTTCAAATTGTTTGCAAATGGTTTTAATTCCCGGGATCCATGTGAGAGGAGAGTGCGGCACTGTTCCTTGCAGCCGAGGGAGAGGTCCTCTCTTGTCGGGCAGTGCTTGATCATTAAGGGCTGAGAGGTTAAGTGTAAGACCATTGAGGATAATGCCTGATGGGCTAATCTTGCACCTGCCCACAGTCCCTGGGTTTTTATAAGATGGCTTGGCCCAGGGACCACTTAATGTAAGTGTTGGGCCCATAGGGTCCATATAATGGACTCAAGGGGTTCATTGAGTTTTTCAGTGAATTCGGCTGGGCCTTGTATTAAAGGCTGGGCCGAACCCATGTGGCTGGTGTGTAGATCAATGCTTGGGTCCCACGCCATACAAAGAAGCCCAACTGGGTAGCAGATTGGAATGTAATTAGACACTGAACACTTAATGGGCTAGAAGCCCATTTCGAGGTGGGCTGATATGATCACCCATCCTTGGGGCGAATCTGAGATTAATGTTAGTAAAAAGATTGGGCCTTTAGCCTTATCCACTCTTGGAGACCAAATTCAAATTAGATTTGAATCTGGTAACCTCCTGATAAGATCAGGAGTAAGCTAACTTTATCTGTAGATAGGATTAAGATTATCCCCTATCCAAATACTGATTTGGATTGGGATAACTCCTAATTAGGAGGATTCTTAATCAAGAAGAAAGGAGGAGAAACCCTAATCAAGAAAGAGAAATATCAGATTTCGAACTACCTTGAAGGGATATGGGATATCTCCCGCGAATTCAGATAGGCCTTCATTCATACTCCAGAAAAGAAAAAGGCAGTTCAGCCTTTTCGCCTTTAGAGTTCTCCTCCTGCCGCCGCCATCTTTTTTTTGCAAGATTAGATCTTTGCAGAAAAAGAAAGTCAAGAAATCTGTTCTTGACATTAGTCTTGCAACAAAGACTAAAAGGATTCAGTGTTTAGTGTTTCCAGAGGATTCTTGTGAAGGATCCAGTGTGTAGGACGCACCCTGCTGGTTCTGTTCCATCCACAGCTGTGTCATCTTCAGCTGGAACGGATCTTGGAGCATTCTTTGGGTGTGAACACCAACTTTGGGAGATACTGCTTCTCCGGATCAGGTATATTCCTCCCATTTATCTTTTGGTACAGATCTGGTTTGATTATGGTTCAAGTAGGATCCTTGAATATTGTATTCTAAATTTAGGGAATATGATTCCCAGTTGGGAGAAGGTAGGAAATTTTTGAAATTCGCCCACCCATTCCGCAACCTTTATGGCGTCCATTAGATGGATCCTACCATTCTTTCAAGAACAACTACTTCTATTAACAAAAAGGAGGGCCAAATGGCCTTACAAGAAAGCAGACCAAGTGGTCGCTAAAAAATAAGAGAGAAGAAGAAAGAGAGAAAGAAGAAAGAGAGAAAGAAAAAGTTCAATTAGTTCAGACAATATAGGGCACGCAAGCCCCGAAAATCTTACAGGAGCATGAAGCCCCCGGAACAGTAAGGAAATGAAGGGAATGAGAGATCTATCACATGGACGCCCAAAGATTGCGGAATAGGGGGCGAATTTCAAAAAATTTTCTCTCCCTTCAACTGGGAATCACATTCCCTATTTAGAAAATCATATTTTCAAGGATAAATCTTGAACCTTAAACTGAACCAGATCTGAACCAAAAGGAATGGGAGAGAATGATACCTAATACGGAGAAGCAATATCTCCCAACGAAGGTGTTCATGCCCAAGGAAGGATCCAAAGACTGCTCCCACTGAAATGGCGCAGTGCAGGATGGAGCATAATCAGCAGTGTTCTTCCCCAAGAACTCTGTCCTTCGCAAGAAACAGCAGGATGGAACGTGAGCACAGCTTCATTTTCAATCCTTTCTCAAAGAATTGATGTCAAGATCCAATCTTGACTTCTCCCACAGCTGGAGATCGAACTGGCAAACAGGGCGGCAAGAGAGTCTACCTCTCTAGGCTGCCGCCCCCTCCTACTTTTTGTTAACTTGAAAATATCAGCTCCTAATCCCATTAGGAGGTGCTTATCCAAATCATATTTGGATCAGCCTTCTCTTCTAGTGATAAGGATAAACCCTTATCTTATCTGCAGATTAGATTAGCTTTATCCTAATCTTATTAGGAGGTTTCTAAATCTGAATCACATTCAGATCTGGACTCTCTGAGTGGATAGGATTAAGACCCTATCCTAACTGCTAATCCATCTCAGAATTCGCCCCTTTAATTAACTCAATTAATAGCCCAGTTCGAAATGGGCTTTAGGCCCATTAAGCTTATGTGCTCACTTAACCTTCCTAACTGCTACCCAGTTGGGCTTCCTTGTACGGCGTGGGACCCAAGCATTGATCTACACATTAGCCACATGAGTTCGGCCCAGCCTTTGTTACAAGGCCAGGTCGAATACACTGTTAAGACAGTGCACCCCCTGAAACCCATCGAATGGGCTCTATGGGCCCAACACTTACCCTAAGTGGTCCCTGGGCCAAGCCACCTTGTAACACCCAAGGACTGTGGGCAGATGCAAGATTAGCCCATCAGGTATAATCCTCAATGGTCTTACATTTAACCTCTCAGCCCTTAATGATCATACACTGCCCGACAAGAGAGGACCTCTCCCTCGGCTGCAAGGAACAATGTTGCACTCTCCACTTATATGGATCCCGGGAATTAAAACCATTTGCAAACTTTTTAGAAACCATAATATATATACTTTTATATCTCATATAAAATATACTTTGCAAAACAAATCTCAACGGTTGAAATCGGCTGCTGGCAGTCTTGGTTTCCAACAGTGAGAGCGCATCCCCGATCATTACCTTTGTCCGACAAAGGGGCTGATCCTGTCACTATGATCACCCACTCAGATGAATTCTCGGATTATCCCAACATACCCAGGTTTTGACCCCCGCTAAGGATCTCACTGATTGGTACATCAAAGACACCCTGATCCGACACCTAGTGCAGTATCATAATCGAGTCTAGGGGTCGGGTGTAACTTTCCAGTTTTGCCCATCAATCTCCAAGGTCCAGGGCAATACTGGAAATCTGGTCCAGTTCAAAGATTCAATTAATCCTACACTGTATGTGCCTAGGGTCTCACCCCGGTAGCTGAGACAAGCCACCCCAACCGACTTGGTGGCACCACAGTGTCAGCCTTGTCAGGATAGGTCTCCCCAGACCGACCCACTGGCTGTGAACATTCTAAACTAACACGAATCTCAATAAGTGTCCAGTTTAAGGGTATTACACAGAAACATACCAAGGGAACATGAATCAAATATGCACTTTTATTCATTTACAATAAACTCATAAAGTACATCAATTTTGATTGAAGCTAAGGGCATACAAAACTGTCTAACAGGAAAACCACCACCATCTCCACCAAGACCACCAGTCGAGCTACAGACCGAGCTACTCGTCACCACCGTCATCATCCTGGGCCTCCTCATCGCCTCCTTCCTTGACCCCTTCTTTGTTGTCTTCCTCCTCCTCCTCCTCCGGGTTCAAGGGATCTTCATCCACCTGCGTAATAAGCTCATGTGGGACATTGCATGTAGTAATGAATCTGACATCGAGATCCGGGATACAGGGACTTTAGATGACGACGACATAGCTTGAACTTGCTCTTCATCGAAGGGATACCGTTCATTGCCCTCTACTTCCCATATGCAAGGGACTACAAGTAAGAAGTAACGACCTCCTCCCTAGCTCGGTCAACCTCCTAGACACGCCTAGACTACGACTCGCTTAGCTCGCGCTACAGACTCAGGTTCGCATGATAAAGGTGCTAGCTCTCCTAGCGTTCCCCCTCCAATTCGATCCTGAACCTCTGCACCTCAGCACCTTAGCATTAAGTAGGTCAATGTTAGCTTGCATATTGGCCCTCTCCTTTTTCCCAGAGTGATCACGGTCCAGCAAGACCTGGCTATAGGTGTTCGTCTATGAAAACCAAGAATGGAGTAAGATGCCTCAGGAGAAAGAAATCAAGAGATTTTAGCATAAAAAGAAACAAACCTAGATGATACACTGGGTCAACCAGGCCCCAGTCTCAACAAGGTCCATCTCGTTGAACTGCCGCATGTCCTCAGGAAGAAGTATCCCCCTACCCAACCGAAGAGCTACGCGGGCATCGCTTGACCGGTCAATCACAGACACGTCAAGACTACTAGGGATAAAAGGGGGAATGTCAGACCCGTAAGTGTCAGCCTCCCACTCCTCCTGGGCGACCTAGGGCTCAGGTGGGTGCTGCTTGGTGCACATCGGGTCCCCTTCCCCCTCCAGATCGACGACTGGAGGGGTCCCAGATGAAGAAACCTTCTTCTTGGATGACCTGCGCTCAACTCGACTCTTTTTACGAGAAGACCTCAACTCCTCTTCAGCTGACATGATTGAAGACAAGCTCGCCATACTTGTGGATAAAGACAAAACTATCAGCAGTCGAGCTAATAAGAAAAAGAAATAAGTAGATGTATGACCTAAAGAAAAAAAATGCAATATGCGACCTAACAACCGACCCACCTATACGGCTCAGTCTTGTCTACACAAGCATCAGATCGGCCTGAAACTCCTCAATCCTAACCCATTCCTAGATGAGCTGCTAGACAACAGCCTGCATCTCGACATCTCTACACTCAGCAACTTTCTGGCAACTATTGTACCAAGCAGTGACAACACCCCAACTGCCATCATTCTCAAGAAAAAAGAACCTCTTCTTCTAGCCCCTAACCTTGTTGGGGGAATCAAAGATCTTCCTCCCACAATGGAAGGGAAGGTAGAAATAGAACGGGCCAGCAATTCTTTTCATCTGAACTAAGCATGAGAAGGCCTCAAGACTTAAAGGAAAGCCTTGGTGGTGGCACAAACTGATCAACCCTACCAACATTCTAACCCTGTTCGGGGCGAGCTGACTCAGTGATATACTATTGTAGCGCCTCAACACAACAGTAATGAATGGGTGAAGGGGGAAGAGGAGACCAGCCGCCAATGACTCCTCATAGACGCACAACCCCTCCTGGCTATAGTCCCAAGGGAAATGACTAGCAACATGCTCAATCCAACTATACTTGTTGGAAATCTTGTATCTCTGACATATCTCAACTATTTCCTCCCCAGACAGCTGGGTCGGCTTAGACATACCTACTACAGCCTCTACCTCCTCCTTTTTGCCCACTAGGGCATCATCAAAATAGACCTCGTATGAACCCTCACTAGAGGAGCTCGATTCATCATTTGACCTACTACCGGACGACCTGTCTTCAATAGAACAATGAGACATGGCGAAAAAACAAAAATACTCACCAAAAAAATGAAAGGGAACAAAGCATGACAGTGACAACACTCGAGATAAGGAGAAACTAGAGCTTGCCAACAAAAAAATGGAGCTCGCCTCTGCAGATCAACATTGGAGACCAACTTGTAGACCACTCTCTTCCTTTGGAAAAATCCAAAAGCAGTTAAGTATGTGGGGACCTCACCAAAGGACCCATATTTATAGCTCGTAGAAAATGGAATCAACGACCCAAATGGGAACTGCAGCTGGCAGAGACGCGTTGCTAGGAATCCAACGACATAGGTGCGAGATAGCTTGGCAACAACAAGAATCCAGCATATGGGCTCATCCCCTAAGCACGCTAATTGAAAACTTCAAAAATGAGTGCATGGCACTCAAATTCAAATTTAAGCACACGTTTTAATTTGAAACACCCGCCATGGACACAGTGCGCACAAAGTCACCTCCTTTCCTTCAGAACTCTAGAAGATTCTAGAAGAAGCGGTTCAAACCGAGCCCAAACCAGGCGAGCTGATCCGTTGGCAAAGGCGAGCAGACCAAAAATGCCTCGAAGGTCCTACTCTCTTTGCCAGCTAAACAGCGGCTTGAGAGTGGGGGGCAATTGATGAGGGGCATTTTGGTCACCCCGCTCAACTAATTACATGTGGACGTTGTCGACAAAACAACGTCCAAGTCAACAGGATAGCTCGACAAGTCAACATGTGATGCCCAACATCAGGTGGACGGCCGAGATGGGGCGAGCTTGGGCCGTTGCCAACATGAGCTTGCCTAAACCGTTCCGTGCGCCATGACTCCGTTGGCACTAACTGTTACCATGACCATAGGAGCAGCTCGTCGAACTGTGTGCCACAAGACCCATGGGAGACCTGTAACCGCCACGCGAATCTAACAACTGACATGCTAGCACACCTTAAACTGTGGAAACAACCCCGCCAGAGACTCAGAGACGTTGCCTAATGGCACCTGAGCCTTAGATAACTATAAAAGGACCCCAAATCCGCAAAACAGAGGTATGCACACTGAAGCACTTAAGCTCTCTCATACATTCCTACGAAATCCCCATTCTGAATTAAGCATCGGAGTGTTCCCTTGGGTAAAAGCTACCCAGGCACTCCAATTTTTCTTTCTTTACAATTGTTTACAGCTCGAACATATAGTTACCTGCTCGGCACTGCCAGATCAGAACCTTGTTCGAGCCCAGTCATTAGAACGAGAGAGCGAGCAGATTGTATATCATCAATAATCACTAATTACATATTTATTAAATTACTATAATAATTATTAATTAATATATATTTATTAAATTATTGTAATAATCAGTAATTACTGTTATTTATATGGTAGTAATTACTAGGTTGCTCTCACGAGTAGATTCCATTTACTACATAGAGAGAGCACCCTTATCAATATATATATATATATATATATATATGATTAAATATTGAGATTATAGTTGATAATGACAACTTTTGAGCCGTAATGATACTAAAAGTAATACTTTTAATATAATTTTTAAAATAAATTATTTTTTTAAATATTAAATAAAGACAAAAACACAATTCATCGCAAACTTAATGGAAAGTGTAGGCAAATAAAAAGAGGTATAAGTGCAGGACATCCGGGCTCTCCAAATTCAAACTTTTGCGGTTTAGGTAAAGCCTCGTGCGGTTCAGTACAGGTCTTAGTCATCCGCCTTTCGCGCGGTTTGATGGGTGTTAACTGATGATCATTGACCAGGAGACATCTGTTCCTACAGGGCGGCCATTGACCAGAACAGAAGGTGCGTGGATACACGTCTTATCATGATTAAAAATTGGTGTGAGGCACCCCGTCTTATAATATATTTAAGTACGGAAATGTTAATGCAGGGTAGGATGTGCGTGTAAGGTCGGTGTGAGGCGGATGTGCGTGTAAGGTCGGTGTGAGGCGTCTGAGTGAGAAGCAGATCATCCGATCCCTGCTAACTTGCGTAACGTAGAAGTTAGAACTTTAACGACATGCTTACTTCCAAAAATTGCTTTCGTTGTGCCTTAAAAAAACAGAAAAAAAAAAAATTGCTTTCGTTTACCAACTTCCCTGCTAACCGTCCTTCAAGGCTCCTCGCTCTCTCCCTCTTTCTCCTCTTCCCTGCTAACAATCTTTGTTACCGATCAGAACATCTGTGTAATAATAAGTCACCTACTAGAACCGTAACTCTCGAGCTCGAGCTTTTCTCTATCAATGGCGTCGTCTTCGTCATCCATGAATCGAGTCTCGTGGCGGGCTCAAGTTCTAACTAGACACCTTCAACAACCTTCGAGCTCACATTCTTCCGTTGCTCCTGTTCTCGAGTCATCTGTTTGTCTACAGTACGCTCCCCCCGAGCTATCAGAGAAGTTCGATTTTGACGTTAGAGAAATGCGACAATTGATGGACGGCCATAACATTGAAGACCGGGACTGGTTGTTCGGACTAATGATTCAAAGCAAGCTATTTTGCCCTAGAAATTCCGGTGGAAAGGTTTTCGTTTCGCCGGATTATAACCAGTCGATGGAACAGCAGAGGGAGATGACTATGAAAAGAATTGCTTATCTTTTGGATCGAGGAGTTTTCGAGGGCTGGTTGACGGGAAAAGGAGCTGAAGCAGAGCTGCGGAAGTTCGCTTTCTTTGAGGTCATCGGTATTTTTGATCACTCGCTCGCTGTTAAGCTTGGTGTGCATTTTTTCCTCTGGTAATTTCATCTCCTCTAAAATTGTTAAAATTGCCTTCTTTTTCCTTGTCTTTTTCTTTTTCCTGTTTAACAGGAAACACCTCGACTCTACTGATAGCACCTTTTAATACATGATAAGACGCGTTCAAAGTGCATATCTTCTTAATTTAACCAAAAGAGGTACTGGGCAGTGGGGAGTGTGGCTTTGATGATTAAAATGTGGTGGGTCGATATCTTTTTCTAAGAATTTGATTGAATTGTCTGGTAGAAGCATCAGTCTATTTGTTTACATGTGGTCAAAGTACATATGATGATTTGTTGGGGGAGATCAGAGATAATTTTGTTATTTTATAAGGAAGTAATTGTTTTCTGAAAATGCCTTCGGGTGCTTCGTTACCTTCTTTCAAATCAAACACATTAGCAAGGGAGAACAGAAACGTTTTAATCCATGCTTCTTTCTTGTTTAGTTTGAGAATGTTTTGCGGTTTACGTTGAACCACAGATAGGGGGAGGTAAACCTTTGAGTCAAATCAGGTTAAGTTTGGGAGACCAGATAACAAATTCTTTCGTACGTCTGCTACTATTAGAAAAACAAGAAATAGGATAATGGGGACAAAAAATGATGAGGGTGTTTGGTTAAGAGAATAGGATGACATTGTGAGTTTCTTCAAAGAGAAATTCATCAGTAGGTTCAAAACAGAGGGTACGACTGATATTGATAGTTTCCTAATGGATATCAAAAACTGTGTTAATGAGGAGCAAAATAATCTTCTCATAAGAGAGATAACAAATAAGGAAAATCTTCGAAGAACTTTCTTCAATTAAAGATTTAAAGGCCCCGGGACCTGATGGTCATAATGTCCTTTTCTTTAAAAAATTTTGGCATATCGTGGGGACCGAAATCTGTGGTGTGGTGAAGTCCTTTCACTCTGAAAGGATGTTTGGCATCCTATACAAAACTTTCATCACCCTTGTTCTCAAATGCAAAAATCCAGAATTTGTGAATAACTACCGTCCAATTAGTCTTTGCAATGCAGTTTATAAGATCATTGCAAAGATTTTGGCAAGCAGAGTAAAACAGTTTTTAGATAGCCTTATCCCCCCATGCAGAGTGCGTTTGTTCCTAATTGGCAGATCAATGACAATATTCTCATTGCACACGAGGTCTTTCATGTAATGAGAAAAAAGAAAGGCAAATCTGGAACCATGGCTTGTAAAGTTGATATGGAAAAAGCTTACCACAGATTGGAGTGGAAGTATATAGAAGAAACCCTCAAGAAATTTGGGTTTCCTAGATGGATTTCTTGGGTTATGGAATGTATTACCTCTATCTCTTATCATATTTTAATTAATGGAATCCCAATAGAAGAATTTAAGGCTTCTAGAAGAATTAGACAAGGGGACCCTCTCTCTCCTTATATTTTTGTATTGTGTAATGAGGCTTTTATGAGAAAATTAATTAGAGGGTCTGATGATCTGGGTAATCCGATTGGCTGAAAAATTTCCAAAAAATGGCCCTACAATCCCAATTCTACAATTTTTTAGGCGATTGTCTCATGTTCTAAAAAACCACCATATTGGCCTGTGTTAAAATCAAGGGGGTCCTTGCTGGCTTTGCAAAAGCCTCTGGCCAAGCCCCAAATTTTGCAAAATCTATGGTCTGCTTCTCTAAGAATGTCTCTATCCAGAATTCTTAGTATCCCCATTGATAGCAATTCTTCCCACTATTTAGGGGCCCCTATAATTAATGGTAGGGTTACTATGGATACTTTTAAGAATATTAGTGAGAGGATACAAACTAGATTCGCTAGATGGAAAAAAAAATCCCTCTCACTTGCTGGAAGGATCACTTTAATTAACTCCACCCTCAATGCTATGCCCCAATTCATTATGGGGTCCTTTAAGGTGTCAGATAGAGTTATCTATGAAATAAACAGGGTTTAGAAAAATTTTCTGTGGACTAACTTAGAAGGCAAAAAGCCAATTCATCTCATCAACTGGAAAATAGTCTATACCCCCAAAAAATGGGGTGGTATAGGAATTAGAAACCTTTATATCTCCTAATGAAGAATAGGCTCCCCTCGAAACTCAATCTGGAAAGAAGGGGATTTACCATAAATACCTCTTGTTGTTTTTGTGGTGTAGAAGAGGACATTGATCATATCTTTAGGGTGTGTACTTTTGCTCATCAGGTTTGGCATTTAGTCCCCCCTCCCCTTCTCTTAATGGGCCGATCGATCAAAATATCAATATTTGGGAGTGGTGGGCTAGGCTATGTGAAAGTCAAGGCAGAGATGAAAACTTAATCTTGGAAAAAAATGCCTTTATGCTTTGGGTTTTGTGGAAATTTGTGGAAATGCAGAAACCAGAAAACTTTCTGTAATATTTTCAACTCCTCCCTCTTTGGTCATTAAGAGGGCTCTTGATCATTTAAATGACTTCTGGAGTAGTACTTAGTTTAAGCAAGTTGATAAACCTACCAAATCATGGCGGCAAGTCATTTGGAAGAGTCCCAAGAAGGGAACCATTAAAATTAATTTGTGGGTGGAAGTTGTTCTATTGCAAGCATTGCCAGAGACTTCTCCGGAAATGTTCTTGACATTAAAGGTTATAAATTGGGCTGCATCACCATCAACGTTGCAGAGGCTTAGGCTGCATGGGAAGTGCGTAAACTTGCACTTAACTTCAGAGACACCCCGATCATCATCGAAGGCGACTTGAAGCTAGTCATTTCTTGTCTTTAGCGGTCCACTTCTTCCCCCCCCCCCCCCCCCACACCCCCGTGGTGTTTAAGGAGCATAATTTCTAGCTTTAAGGAACTAATGGATGCTTTCAACCTGCGGACATGTCTTCTGGGAGGCAAATCAAGCGGTGTATCTTTTAACTCACTTAGTGCTTGAGAACTTGGGGGACTCCCTCTCTCTTGACCCCTCTAATCTTCCCCCTAATTTGTCTCTCATTTGTTTTACGGACTAGTGGGGACGTGCTACCCCTTGGCTTGTGTAGCACATTTCGGTTTCCATAAAAAAAATCAGGGACTCTGTAGCTACTGAAGATCACTTGCCAACTGGATCCAAGAATGATGGGCCTTTAAAGTCGAAGTTGACTTTGGGGCTTGACAGGCCCAACACCGTTTTAAATGGGCCAGAACCAATTATTCCAAGCCTTAAGCTGCCACGCGGTGACTTAAGAAAGCACGTGATTGAGGGAGCATCTCAGGTAGATAGGAAACAAGGTCTACCATCTTCTACCTTAAGCTCCTCCAGTCAGTTGAATAACCTTGCTCAAGTGAACTGTTCATTACAGTGGCTTCCTTCAAAGAAACTAGCTCGGCTTTCACCAGATCATTTAATCCGAGATGCGTTAAGCGTAGTGAGATAGATAACCTGGAGCTGGAAATACTAATTGATGATGAAGAGTGCTCTGATTCGGACATTGAAGAAACTCTCAGTATGGGAAGTATAGATCTACAAAACTCGAAAGGTATCTTCGAGGAGGAAAGTTTGAACACTGAGTTGCTGTTTCCAGAGGAGGTGCTGGTGAAGGGATAGGAAATCCATCACATGGACGCCCATAGATTGCGGAATAAGTGGGCGAATTTAAAAAATTTTTCTCTCCCTTCAATTGGGAATCGAATTCCCTATTTAGAAAATCATATTTTCAATGATCATTCTTGAACCATAAACTGAACCAGATCTGAACCAAAAGGAGTAGGGAGGAATAATACCTGATACAAAGAAGCAATATCTCCCAATGGAGGTGTTCATGCCCAAGGAAGGATCCAAAATCTTATCCCACTGAAGATGGCACAGTGCAGGGTGGAGCAGAATCAACAGTGTTCTTCCAAAATAACTTGACCCTTCTCAAGAATCACCTGGATGGCTTGTGACTACAACTCCCACCAATCTTTTCTCCAAAAGATTGGAATCAAGATCCAATCTTGATTTCTCCCAAGAACTGGAGATCGAACTGCTGTAGGTAGCGGCTACAGGAAGGAGGCGGCAAGAGAGTATTTGCAGGGTGCAGAATTCTCTCTTCTGGTAATCTCAGCTCTGAAGACAAAGATGTGTGTCTTGCATGTCTAAAGGCTGCCGCCCCCTTCTCCTTTTATTATCTTAAAAGGATCAGTTCCTAATCCCATTAGGAGTTGCTAACCCAAATCATATTTGGGTTAGAAGTCCCTTTAAGATAAGGGATAACCCTTATCTTATCTGCAGATTAGATCAGCCATCTCCTAATCTAATTCGGAGGTTTCCAGATCTAAATCTCATTTAGATCTTGGACTCTCTAAGTGGATAGGGTCTGGGCCCAATTCTATCAACTGATCCATCTCAGAATTCGCCCCTTAAGTGACTAATCAAATTAGCCCAGTTCGAAATGGGCTTAAGGCCCATTTAAGGTTATGTATTCATTTAGCCTTCCAATCTGCTGCCCAGTTGGGCTTCCTTGTATGGCGTGGGACCCAAACATTGATCTGCACATCAGCCACATGGGTTCGGCCCAGCCTTTGTTACAAGGCCTGGCCGAATACACTGTTATGGACAGTGCACCCCTTGAAACCCATCTCATGAGCTCTATGGGCCCAACACTTACCCTAAGTGGTCCCTGGGCCAAGCCACCTTGTAACACCCAGGGACTGTGGGCAAATGCAAGGTTAGCCCATCAGGTATTATCCTCAATGGTCTTACAATTAACCTCTCAGCCCTTAATGATCATACATTGCCCGACAAGAGAGGACCTCTCCCTCAGCTGCAAGGAACAGTGTTGCACTCTCTACTTATATGGATCCCGGGAATCAAAACCTTTTGCAAACCTTTTAGAAACCATAATATATATACTTTTATATCTCATATAAAATATATTTTGCAAAACAAATCTCAACGATTGAAATCAGCTACTGGCAGTCTTGGTTTCCATCAGTAAGAGTGCATCCCCGATCATTACCTTTGTCCGACAAAGGGGCTGATCCTGTCACTATGATCACCCACTCAGATGAATTCTCAGACTGTCCCAACATACCCAGGTTTTGACCCCCGCTAAGAATCTCACTGAATGGTACATCAAAGACAGCCCAATCCGACACCTAGTGCAGTATCATAATCGAGTCTAGGGGTCGGGTGTAACTTTACAGTTTTGCCCATCAATCTCTAAGGTCCAGGGCAATACTGGAAATCTGGTCTAGTTCAAAGATTCAATTAATCCTACACTGTATGTGCCTAGGGTCTCACCCCGGTAGCTAAGACAAGCCACCCTAACCGACTTGGTGGCACCACAGTGTCAGCCTTGTCAGGATAGGTCTCCCCAGACCGACCCACTGGCTGTGAACATTCTAAACTAACACGAGTCTCATTAAGTGTCCAGTTTAAGGGTATTACACAGAAGCATACCAAGGGAACATGAATCAAATATGCACTTTTATTCATTTACAATAAACTCATAAAGTACATCATTTTGATTGAAGCTAAGGGCATACAAAACTGTCTAACAGCTGGATCCATGTGGCCTCGGCATCAAGGAACAGGTGTTTAATGTAGATCCCAACAACGATGAACAAAATTTCTCCCCTTTAGAACTTGTGTTGCATAAAGATCAGATGGACTTAGAAGCTCTTACTGAGGTTCGACGGAACTCACCTCATCTTATAAAAGAGCCCATTGCACTAAACCAGCCTACGCAGGTTATCAGGCCAGAGGAACGTAAATCAACTCTGACGCCTAACACAAGGATACCAACAGAAGGAAAGGCTAGAGAGGTAACTTCGGTTGCAGGGGTGAACAAGTTTTGGTTGAAACTAGTCCACTTCCACAATGGAATCAGGAACAAGGAAAGGTCTTGGGCTCGACCCTTGCAGATGGCACCTCACTTCACTCACTTCCATTAGGTTTAGGTATGGATGCCCATTTGTTTTTAGTTACTAATCTGGGTTCTCTGCCTGTAACAGATGTCCCAACATCACAACCAGAACAAGCAAGTGGTAGAAGGGGAGAGGAGAAGGAGAGTGTCGGGGTAGAAGTTGGGCATGGGGTTCTTTAGAAAAAAAGAGACAAGAGGAGGAATTGGAAAGGATTTGGGAGCATATTTGTACTTTGTTGGAGGAATACAAACAGAAAGAGGAACAGAAGGAGGTAACCCCAAAGAATTTCAAACCGGATGCAAGTATCAATAAAATGGAGCAGAAGACAGGAAATAGAAAGCTTTCTAGGATGTCTGTGGACATTAAGGGTAGGAAAAAGAAGAAAACTTCTGAAGTAGAGAGACTAATTTCAGATATCGAAGGGGATATTGAGTTCAACAGTAGAGGGGAGAGGAAGAAAGCCCCTAATTGATAGGAAGTTAATGTCCTTAAGGGCTTAAAGCGATATGATTCTATGAAGCTCATCAGTTGGAATGTAAGAGGGTTGGGAAGTGCTAGAAAAAGGAGATTAATTAAGGAGTTGCTTAGAAGAGAAAGACCTGATATTGTGGTGCTACAGGAGACCAAACTATCAAAACCAGATAGAAGGCGGGTTAGAGGGTTTTGGAGATAAAGAGGAGTGAATTGGTGTTCAACTCCCTCATGGGGAGCATTAGGGGGAATAGCAACTCTATGGAGAGAGGATGTTGTAGAGCCAATAGAGTAGCTCATAGGTAATTTCTCCGTATCCCTAAAATTTAGGATGGTGGAAGATGGTTTCACATGGCTGCTAACAAACGTGTACATGCCAAATAATTATAGAGAGAGGATTGAGTTATGGGAGGAGCATTATGGAATCCAAGGCCTATGAGAAGGCCCCTGGTGTCTAGGGGGGACTTTAATGTAATAAGATTTACAATAGAGTCAAATAATCCTAGACAGCCCATTACAACTAGTATGAGGAAGTTTAATGATTTCATCAATTCCTATGAATTACGAGGGCTTCCTTTACTACAAGTAATCTTCACTTTGTCCAACTTTTGGGAAAACCCAACTTGTTCAAAGCTAGATAGATTTCTTTTCAATGAAGGTTGGGAGAATCATTGGAGAGGTTTGGTGGCCAAGGCTTACCTAGTGTTACTTCCAACCATTGTCCTATAGAAGTAGGACAAGAACCATTTGGAACCGGAGCAAGATCCTTTAGATTTGAGAATATGTGGTTAACACATCCAGATTTCATGAATATGGTGAAGGATCGTGGAGTGAAGAGGTGAGAGGGGTGAAATGGAAAGGGGTTATATTTCGTAAAAAGTTAAAAAGATTGATAGTAAATCTTTTTAATGATTGGGCGGGATTGATAAGTGAGATGGAAACTAAAAAAGGAATTAGAAGAGGTCCTATTGAGGGAGGACATATTATGGAGACTGTAGTGTGTTTTCTTTCTTTCTTTTTTCTTTTCTTGAGGTTCTTTGTTGCTCTTGGAAGATAAGCGTATTTGTCTTCCTATTGTAAATCTTCTTTTGATGAGTTAATGAAAGTGTTATTGATAAAAAAAAGGGGGGGGGGGGATGGGAATACCAAATTTTTTCATGCTATGGCCAATGGGAGAAGAAGGAAAAACTTGATAGTAAATCTTGAGGTTGATGGAGTAGACATAACTTTACAAGAGGAGATTGCTAGTTGCTTTGTGGCTCACTTCAAATCAATCTTTCAAAGACCTTTGGATAATCGAGTGAGTGTGGCGAATGAGGATTGGCCAATCTTAAATGAGATGGACAGGGGATGGCTAGTAAGAACTATTGAGGAAGAAGAGATCAGACTGGTTGTCTTCTCTATGGATAGAGCTAAGGTTCCAGGACCAGATGGATTACAATGGCATTCTATCAAGATTGTTGGGGTATATTCAAAGAAGATTTGATAGGGGTCATAGGGGAATTTGAGGAAAAACATGTGGTGAGTCCTGGAGTAAATGCTACATTCCTAGCTCTTGTTCCCAAATAGACTGGTGCTAAACATCCCAAAGATTTTAGGCTGATTAGCCTGGTGACTAGTATCTATAAGATATTGGCAAAAGTGCTCTCAAGGAGGATCAAGGTAGTTCTATCTACTCTCATTAGTCAAGCACAAGGAGGTTTTGTATAGGATAGACAAATTATAGATCAAATCCTCATAGCAAATGAAAGTGTGGAGGAAATGAAGAGATTGGGCAATCATGGTTTTGTGTGCAAATTGGACTTAGAAAAGGCTTACGATTTAGTGGATTAGAGTTTTTTATTGGAGGTGTTAAGAAGGTGAGGCTTTGGGGACAAATGGTGTAATTGGATAAGTGGTTGTCTAAATTCCTATCATTACTCAATCCTAGTGAACGGGGTGGTTAAGGACTTCTTCCCAGCTAGTAGAGGCATAAGACAAGGTGAGCCACTCTCTCCCTTGTTTTTCACACTTGTTGCTGATGTGTTTAGTAGATTGATCTCAAAAGCAGATGGGCAAGAGCTAATAAAGGGTTGGAGACTAGGTAGAAGAAGCATTTCGGTGACCCACCTTCAATTGTTGATGATATTATCATTTTTTGTGGGAGGAGTAACTCAAGGAAGGTGGAAAATCTTAAGAATCTAATAAGGGATTTTGAGAATGCATCAAATTTGAGGATAAACCTTGATAAAAGTAGTGTAGCTGGAATAAACTTGGAGGATGGGGAGGTAGAGTCTATTGTAGTGTGCTTAGGTTGTGCTATCTCTTCTTGGTCTTCAACATACTTAGGACTTCCCTTAGGTGCAAACCCTAAAGAGAGTAGTTTCTAGTCCCCTATTGTGGAGAAATTTGGCAAATGTTTGACGGCCTGGAAAAAGAATTACATCTCTATAAGGAGTAGAGTAACCTTGATTAGGGCAACACTTGCTAACCTTCCAACCTACTTCCTCTTAGTCTTTAGGATTCCCCCAAGGGAGGCTAAGAAATTGGAAAAAGTAATGAGGGATTTCTTGTGGAAACCGGGAGTGGCGAAGAATGATCATCTAATCAGATGGGAGATAGTCAATAGAAGCAAAGAAGAAGGGAGCTTGGGGATAGGGAACATAGTTCAGAAGAATGAAGCTCTTTTAGGGAAGTGGCTATGGAGATGGCATGCATGAGGTGGTGTCAAGCATACATTGCTGCTCAGAGAATGGTTGGGATGCTGGGATATCTCATCGAGCGACTCTCAAAACACCTTGGAAGGCTATACATGGTATTCTCCCTCGCTTCCTCAAGTTTATCAGGTACGAAGCTTGCTCTGGCATTTCTATTTGTTTTTGGGAGGATGTTTGGGTGGGTACCCAACCTCTCAAGGATCTTTTCCCCTTTCTCTTCTCTCTCCCCCTTTACAAAAATGAGTCAATTTCCGAGTTTCTCCCTAGTCCAATGCTTCCTTTGTCTTTAAGTTGGGACTTTGGCTTTTGTAGGGGTTTAAGGGACGATGAGCTGGTTTGTGTTTCTGAGTTGCTTCTTTTACTCAAATCGGTTTGTTTGGACCCCACTAAATTTGATCAAAGAGTTAGGATCCCCCTTCCAAAAGGAACCTTCACTTGTGCTTCCTTTCTAAAATCCCTCTTGGCCAACCTTAACCCTTGGGTGTTCCCTATTAAAGAAGTTTGGAAAGACCTATTCCCCCTGAAATTGCTGTTTTCTGTTGGGAAGTTTTCTACGGGAAAATCAATACTTTGGAAAACTTGCAAAAGAAGAGACTTTCTCTATGCCTTTTCCCTAATTGGTGTTTCCTGTGCAAGGCCCAGAATGAGAACTGTTTCCATCTACTAATTTCTTGCTCCTTTGCTACAGTCTTATGGAGTTGGAGCTTTAGTTTATTTGGGTGTAGGTGGAACCCGCTGTCTGATGTAAGTATGTTGTTTAATCCATCTACCTTTGGGTGGCACACAAGAATAGGTAAAATCATGTGGAAGTGTATCAGGCAGCTATATTATGGACTGTTTGGGAGGAAAGGAATGCTAGAACCTTCCTAGAGAAGGAAAGAAGCTTGGCCGAAGTGAAGGACTGTATCTTAACTAGAGTAATCCATTGGTTGAAGGCCTTGCCCCTGCTTGCTGAATTATTTTTCAATGATCTTTGGAGAAACTGGCTAGAAGTGGCCAACACTTCCACTAGAAAGAATAGAAGTGTGGTAGAGTGGGAACCTCCCCCAGAATGTGTCATTAAATTGAACTTTGATGGGAGCAGACAAGGTAATCCTGGGCCTTCGGGAGTAGGAGGTGTGCTAAGGAATAAGGACAACAACATTATCTCATTATTCTCAGGACCGGTGGGAGTGGGAGACTCTACAAGAGCTGAGTTACTAGCTGCTGTTCAAGGGATTCAGGTTGCTAACCAGCTTGGGGTGGAAGTGGAACATCTTCTAATTGAAGGAGATTCTCAGCTGGTAGTAGGGTGGCTGTTAAATCCGAACACTGCCATATGGGGATATAGAGATCTCGAAAGAGTGAAGTGGCTGACTAGAACTATGAGAGTGGATGTTAAATGGGTAAGCAGTTCGGCAAACACTGTGGCTGATTCTTTGGCCAAGCAAGGGGTATCCAGGGAAGGTTGGGCATCTTTGTAACTTATTCTAGTAAGTAGGGAAAGCTGTATCTGAATATTCTGGAGAGGTAGCATCTCATGCCTCTCCTTGGGATGCTTGTACTTCTTACCTTTGGTATCTAATAAAATTTATTCAATTATCAAAAAGAAAACCCTTTGTCTAATTGTTATACATCACTGAGCTTCCTGCTGTGGATCTCTGTGGAATATCATGCTAGTTTACTGATATATTCTAATGATGCAATCTGTGTTCAGAAACCCATGTCATCCTGCCTATTATTATGTTTTTTAGTAGTGTGTGATTACTGTCTTAAAGAGGGTGGATTTTAAGTTTTTAACTACGTGGTTTCTTTCCTTGCTGATTCAGGGGTGGTGCTATCCAATTCTTTGGGACAAAGCGACATCACGACAAGTGGCTGAAGGATACTGAAAGCTATGTGATAAAGGGTTGCTTTGCCATGACTGAGTTGGGCCATGGAAGTAATGTATGTAGTAGGGTTTCAAGCTATGAATTAAGGGTTAACTTTATCTGAAATTTGGCTTTATCAGATGCATCCCACCTCTTCTGTGATGTAAAGTTTGGCCTTATCAGAAACATGCTACCCCATCTATTCAGTTCTTAAAAAATCTATCAAGTTCTTAATTTTATCACAAGTTTCTTGTTTTCAACTATTACCAAATTTCCACATATAATTTTCTTGAAATGAGCTCTTTCTATGCTTTTATTATATGCTTAAATTATTTAAGTTCACAAGTTTATTTCATAATACATGAGATAGACTCTATGGACTGGACCTGTCTTGTTTTGGGTTTATTCAAGTTAGATTCCCTGTCTGTGGTATGGTTGGATTGGGAGGGTAGAATTTATGTTTTCTGGTTTGTTGGATCAGTTGATGTGGGGGCTTTTTCTCAGTTGTGGTAGTGTTTCAGATTCTGGAGTGTAGGATTGTGGGTGGAGTGGATCTTTCTTTTCTCCTCACGGTCATGGGTGACTTTTGGTCACCTTTCTTTTAATTTTCTTTTATTTTACTACCAAAAGAATTCAGTGGTTGCTTTGCTTCCTGGCCCATTTCTTCAGGTTCGAGGGATTGAAACCATCACCATTTATGACACTAGTACTGGAGAATTTGTCATTAACACTCCTTGTGAATCAGCTCAGAAGTACTGGATTGGAGGAGCCGCTAATGTAAGGAAATATTTTGATTATAAAGACATTTTCCTGCTTTTGTTTTTTCTGTTCCTTCAATTTTGTACTGAAATATATTTTTTGTAATGATATGTAGCATGCCACACATACAATAGTTTTCTCACAGCTCCATATAAATGGGAAAAGTGAAGGGGTTCATGCATTCATCACCCAGATCAGAGATGCAGATGGAAATATATGCCCAAACATACGTATAGCTGATTGTGGCCATAAAATTGGATTAAATGGTGTAGATAATGGTAGAATATGGTAAATTTTTCATTTTTAACCCCCCTTTGTCCCCTGCTTTTACCAGTTCATATTGGGCACGACAACTTTCTATATATTTAAGCTCTGTTTTTACATGGTATTGCAAAAACTTGTTTTCAGGTTTGACAATGTCCGGATCCCTCGCGAGAACTTGCTCAATTCTGTTGCTGATGTCTCTCAAGATGGACAATATCTGAGTGCAATAAAAGATCCAGATCAGGTGGAATTGGCTTTTGAAATTCTTCCTTTCTTTTGCTATTCTCCTTTTCTCTCTCTAGGATTGTTGCCAAGGATATTAGATGGTGTGAATTTCTTTATTTTTCTGATTTAGTGTAGCCATTTTGGTGACTTCTTTCCTGTCTATCCTCATCTTATGCACCAAAGAAAATGAAATGATTCTCAGGATGGAGGTTTTACTTTCCTCATCTATTGAATGTATGGACTGTAAGCAAATGCTTTACATGTTTATCTTTCAGAGATTTGCTGCTTTTCTGTCTCCACTAACATCTGGTCGAGTAACCATTGCACTCAGCTCTATTTACTCAACAAAGGTACAGGATTTTTTGCCAACAATTTTTTGTTGGATGTTTATGTAGTTTTCTTTTGGAGTAGCACCAGGATGCTGACCATTTATATCAAATTCAGTTTGTTATTAATACATTGTGGTATTTACTATATTTCCAGATTAGCTTAGCAATTGCTATAAGGTACTCGTTGACAAGACGTGCTTTCTCTGTATCACCAAATGGGCCTGAAATCCTTTTGCTTGATTATCCAAGTCATCAGCGACGACTCTTACCTCTCCTTGCAAAGACGTAATTATCTTGCTTAGAGAATTTTCTTCTATTAAAAATTTTGTTAATGATTTTTTTTCTAGAATTGCTGATGTTGCTTTGCATATTATATTATTCTACATGTGTTAAGTTTTACATTTTCTTATTTTATAATATTCTTCACCTCCTTGTCTCCCTTTATATATTTCTGAACATGTGACAATGGTCTAGTGATGTTTAATGATGGATTTAACAAACCTGCTTTTAATTGTGCATCTCGTAGGGTATGAGTAAGGAATGCTGATGATGTCTTTTCTCTATAATTGTCCTTTTACATTGTGACTTTTCTGCATGTATTTGTTTTCTCCATGATTGGCATAAAAAATTGGTTTTTCTGCTGATTGTTTGTATGTGATGCACACTATTCTCTCCCTGGCTGGCATTACTTGAAGAATTGTACTCTTTCTGAACTACATCTGCTATACATTTATGTCAACTACTTTCTTGCTAGATTATTTCTGGTTCTGCTCACCTTACTTGATTGGATTAATTGGTCACCTTCCTGTGCGGCAATGAGGAGCTTGTGTGGTCGTTCCCAGCTTAGTGTTAAAGAAAAAGAAAAACAATTATTAGCTTAATGGGTCTTTACGAGTAAATGTTAATTACGGTTCACATAATGGGTACTTAGTAGCATGCCATCTAATTTCTTTTCGAAGTGTAATTTCCAGAACCCTGATTAAGTTGAGAATCAGATAATGACAAAGCTTCAGAGTCAACCAAACTGAGGTTGACCTTGAACCATCTTGAGATAAGTCACCCATGTGCCATTTAGTAAAAATCTGTTGAATTCAAAAATACGAATAGAAAAAGTAGTTTCTTGAAGAGAGAAGGAAGAGAGAAGGAGAAGAAGAGATATTGAAAAGAAAAGAGAGCAATAATCTGGTCGCCCCTTCACTTATTATTTATACTAAAAATATAAGAGCAATACAAAGACAACTATGCCCTTATAGGGCGGTATAACATAAAACTGCATATACAAGACTCAAAAACATAATAAATTTTGGACTCACATAACTATTGTGGTCCCCACCACCTATTTAACAACTAACATAAAACATCTACTCATAAAACAACACAAAACTGATTAATCTTCAACACTCCCCCTCAAGTTGGGAGTAAATGTCACACATTCCCAACTTGCATAGATCATGTTCAAGCTTCTTCTTTGCCATTAGTGAGGACATCAGCCAACTGCAACTCTGAAGAGACATAAGGCAACCAGACTTCTCCAGCTGTTACCTTTTCTCTTATGAAGTGTCTGTCAACTTCAATGTGCTTTTTCCTATCATGCTGAATTGGATTGTGGGCAATATTGATTGCAGTCTGATTGTCACAGTACAACATCATAAGTTCCTCTGACCCAATCTCACTCAAAAGAGATCTAACCCAAAGAAGTTTTGAGATACCATGAGCCATGGATCTATACTCAACCTTTGACTTTGCCACAACCGCTTGTTTCTTATTCTTCCATGAGATCAAGTTTCCACCTACTAGGGCTGTTCACGGGTCGGGTTGGGTCGGTTTACTGCGGTTTTTCCAACCGACCCGACCTGGTTGGGTTACCTGACATAGAAACCGAAATCGACCCAGTGTTAAGCAAAACCTACCCGGTCGGTTTGAGTTGGTTTGGGTCGGTTTGGGTCGGTTTTGGATCTAAGTTCATCCCTGTGATAAAATCTTGCTAATTTTAAAAACAACCATAAATTGAACATCATTTCAGCCATCTCCTATGATAAAATTTAAATGAAAAGTTAATCACAAAAGTTGCTCATTAATCACTATTCACTAATCCAAAGTTTCTTGCAACTATTCAAAAACTAGGTGGCCTAATGGGCTTTGGAACTTCATGTTTGAACTAGGAACTAGTTCGGTTCGGTTCAGTTTCGGTTTTCACACAAGAAAACCGAAACCGACCCATGCTGATGAAAACCTGGTCGACTCGGGTTGGGTCGGTCTGGGTTGGTCGGTTTGGTCGGGTTGGGCCTTCTTATGAACAGCCCTACCACCTACAAAGGTACACACCCTTGATGTAGACCTCCTGCCATCTAAGCACCCTACCCAGTCTGCATCTGTATAGAATTCTAGCTTCAGATTTTCATGATTTGAGAAAAGAATCCCTCTGCCAAGGTGCTTTTTCAGATATGCAAGTATTCTCTCAATAGCTTCCCAGTGTTGAACCCGAGGTGCATGCATGTACCGACTCAACATTGATAGCATAGGAAATAGATGGTTGTTCATACACAAATATAGTAGTTGGCCCACCATTCTTTGATATCTCCCCACATCTTTTACCAGCTCACCATCCACAACATTAATTCTATGATTTGGATCAATAGGAGCGTCTGTTGGTTTGGTCCCCAGCTTCCCAGTCTCTTGCAGTAGGTCAAGTACTTACTTTCTTTGAGAGATGAAGATCTCATGCTTGGATCTTGCAACTTTAATCCCTAGGAAGTATTTGATCTTACCAAGATCTTTGATCTCAAATTCTTGCTACAATGATTTTTTGAGATCATCAACCTCCTCCAAATCATTCCTGTAACCACTATATCATCCACATACACAATTAGAATTGACACCAGAGCATCTCTCCTCTCTACAAAGAGGGTGTGATCAGATTGGGTTTGAGTGTACCCAAAACGGATAAGTGCCCCTCTGCACCAGTCAAACCAAGCCCTAGGTGACTGTTCCAGGCCATACAATGATTTTCTGAGTTTGCACACCTTTTCTTTACCAACATTTTCATAAAAACCTGCTAGAATGTCCATATATACCTCCTCCTGTAAATCACCATTGAGGAATGCATTTTTAACATCAAACTGAAACAAGGGCCATGAATAGGTGGCTGCCAGAGATAAAAGAATACAAACTGAACTCATCTTAGCTACTGGTGCAAAGGTTTCTAGATAATCAACACCATAGGTCTGAGGATACCCCTTTGCTACCAACCTTGCCTTGTACCTCTCTATCTTGCCATCAGCCCTGTACTTTACAGTGAATACCTATCTACATCCGACTGTCTCATTGTCTGGAGGGAGATCAACTATTTCCCAAGGCAAAGAATACGAACTAAACTCATCTTAGCTACTGGTGCAAAGGTTTCTAGATAATCAACACCATAGGTTTGAGGATACCCTTTTGCTACCAACCTTGCTTTGCACCTCTCTATCTTGTCATCGGCCCTGTACTTTACAGTGAATACCCATCTACATCCGACTGTCTCCTTGTCTGGAGGGAGATCATCAATTTCCCAAGTTTGGTTTTTAACCAAGGCTTCTATCTCTTCTTGCATGGCTGCTTTCAACTCAGGTTTGGATAGAGCCTTGGTAACATTCCTAGGTATAGACACAGAATCCAGGGAAGAAAGGAAAGCTCGGTAGGAGGGTGATAAGGCACTGTAGGAAAGATGGTGTGAAATGCAATGGGTTGTACACTTTCTCTTCCCTTTGCGAAGTGCAATGGGAAGATCAAGGTCAGTGGGATCAGCTGCACAATGGTGTTAGGTACAAGAACATTATCATTAGAAAACATAACAGGCTCAGGCTCAAGGGGAATACCTGGAACTGTATTTGTTGAATCTGGAGCTTTAGAAGGATTGGTAGAGAGTGGTGTGGGTTGAGGATGTGTGGAGTCAACCATCGTCTGCCGATGCTGATATTTCTGTGAGGTTGCCCGTAGTGGCTTAGGCAAAGAAACTGATGGAGGTGCTGATGGAATTGATGGAGGCACAAAAGAAACAGGAAGAGGAACAAACTGTATGTTCTCCTCCACAAAACTCTCCTGAGGAGAACCACTCGAGAAGAAGGTGGATTCAAAAAAGGTAACATCCATAGTGACAAATCTACTCCTCGACACTGGATCATAACAGTAATACCCCTTTTGGTTCTGAGCATACCCAAGGAAAACACATATCTTGGCCTTAGGATCCAATTTCTTGCGATGGGGGCCAAGAATGTGAACAAAGGAAACACAACAAAAAACCCTCAGAGGTATGTGAAATATTTCTCCATCTGGAAAAAGAAGGCTAAATGGCACCTTAAACCCCAAAGTCCGTGAAGGAACACTGTTAATCAAATGCATGGCTGTAAGAACTGCATCTCCCAAAAAATGCACATGAACTGAAGCACACCATAAGACTTCTTGCCACCTCCACAATGTGTCTGTTTTTCCTCTCAGCTACTCCATTTTGTTGCAGTGTATATGTACAACTGCTCTGATAAATTATACCATGCTCCAAGAAATATGTGGTCAGGTCCTTCTCAAAATACTCTCTAGCATTATCCGGTCTAAAGGCCTTAGTTCTCATTCCAAATTGTGTGAGAACCATTCGGTGGAACTGTCATACTAAGTTAGGAACCTCATCTCGTGATCTCATCAAATATATCCAAGAATACCGTGTATAATCATCCACAAACAAGAGAAAATAACGATTTCCTCCCATGGAAGTAATATGATATGGCCCCCATACATCAGTGTGAACAATATTAAAAGCAAAAGTACTTCTTTTATTACTTGGTCTAAAAGAATGTCTACAATGCTTTCCTAACTGACAACTCTCACACTCTAAGGTGGATAACTGAACAGACTCAAATAACTTCGGGAAAAGAAACTTCAATGAACCAAAAGAAAGATGCCCCAAGCGATTGTGCCAAAGCATAATCTGGCTCACTGACTTTGACCCACTACTACTGCTGCTGCTAACATAATGGCTCTGATGTCTCGGAATCTCATCCAGAAGGTAGACTCCATTCACCTCACGACCACTCCCAATCATCTTCTTTGACTACAAATCCCGCAAAACACAATTACCAGGAAGAAGGGTCACTAAACAATTCAAATTTTTTGTCAAAGAACTATAATAGAAAGTTGGTTGGTATGAAGTCTAGGGACATGTAAGACAGAAGATAAAGTAATATCATTAGTCACTCTAACTGACCCCTTCCCAGCAATGGGGATATGTGAACCATTTGCTGTAGAGACTCTGTCTCTACTAGAGCACAACTGATCGGAACTGAAAAGGGTAGGGACATTAGTCATGTGCTTAGATGCTCCTGAGTCTATAATTCAGGGAGGTCCCTCCTTATCTGAAGTGGATGCAAGATTTGTAGTTGCATATGAACTACCTGTATGTGCAAAAGAAGTGGTGTAGTTGGCTCCTACACTCTGCTGTCCATCTGGAAGGCTAGAGCTAGTTGTATCTTTCTTACTCCTAAGCTATCCAAACCTCTCCAATTCTGTTCTCACTACTGCTACTGCAATGGATTCCTAATCAGTTTGGGAAAGAGGGGCTGAAGAGTCTCCTGTAGTGGCCACATTTGCATTTCCCTTCTTGTTCCTTATTCGGGCAGGCATAAGATTTGGATGAAGCTTCCAACAATTATCCTTGGTATGCTTAGGCTTCTTACAATAATCACACACCAAGTCCTTATCCTCCCTTCTAGTCTCACTGCTCCCTTTGTCTCCATTTGACTTAGGTTTGGTTGTACTAACCATAGTCGACTGGTCAATCCCAGGTTGTCTCAGCATGACATTCCTCTTACTCTTCTCTCCAGAAACAAAGGCATAAGCTTGAGAGAGTGTCACACTCTCCCTAGAAAGAATATGCTGCCTAGAAATGTCAAATTCAGGGTTCAACCTTGCCAAGAACTCAAAAACCCTATTTTTCTCTACCAGTTTTTAATAGGTTATTGCATCATTTACACTTTCCCATACCACAGTTTCTAAGTGATCTATTTCCTACCAAAGGGGTTTTAGCATGGAGAAATACATGGCAAGGGGTTTTTCTCCCTGTTTTATACTAATCACCTGATTCCTTAACTGATAGGCTCTGGCTACATTTTACTTATGAGAGTAGGTTTTAGTCACTCCATCCCAAATATCCTTAACAGTATTAGCCCATTGGAAATTTTTTCCAATATGAGGTAACATAGAATTACACAGCCAGGACATTACCGTATAATTATCTTGCACCCATCGGGAAGAATCTGCATCATGTTTCTTCTCCTCCCCAATGATGTATCCTAATTTTCCACGGGCACCAATAGCCATCTTGGCTGATTGTGCCCACTCTGAATAATTTGTACCATCAAGTTTTATTGTAGTAATGATTCTAGATCCAAAAATATCACTACTACCTCCAACACCCAGTCCCATGGTACCAGTGGATTTCACCTCGGTACAACTCTCCATCTTACTTCAAACAGTTCAACAGAAAGGAAAAAATAGATTGGAGATCTTCCAAAAGCAATTCAATATCACACACACAAAAACCAACCCTTCCGGAAGAAGAAAACCCTATTTGGAGAGAAATCTCTCTCCTCCCCATGCCTCCCAACAGAGAGAAGAGTGAATCGATCACTCCAGGAGGCTCAGAAAAATCTAGAAACTTAACTGCCCTCTTCAGAATGACAAAAGAAAACTAACAATACCTGGGCGCCCAAGATTAGATAAAAAACAAAGAGTCCAACTTTTCTGGGACTCTTCCCCATACTCCAGTTCTTCCTGATTTTGATGCCGCTGATGACTAGATCCCACCAAAAAATCCAAGAACCGGGCAATCTATAGTAGATCGATCAGCCCTTTGTTACTTCATGTAGTCGGCCGATCTAGGGCTGCATGAGAATGCTTCAAGAAACCCTAGCTGATGGCTCTGATACCAAGTAGAAATCTGTTGAATTCAAAAATGTGAACAGAAAAAGTAGTTTCTTAAAGAGAGAAGGAGAAGAAGGGAAGAAGAGATATTGAAAAGAAAAGAGAGCAATAATCTGACCACCCCTTTCACTTATTATTTATACTAAAAATATAAGAGCAATACAAAGACAACTATACCCTTATAGGGCGGCATAACATAAAATAGCATATATAAGACTCAAAAACATAATAAAATTTGGACTCACATAACTACTGTGGTCCCCACCACCTATCTAACAACTAACATAAAACATCTACTCATAAAACAACACAAAACTGATTAATCTTCAACACATTTAAATACTGATATTTATAAAATTTGATTAGTTGTTTAGGCATTCTCTCTTTCTCTCTCTCTCTTGAGAATTATCCTTTTTTTATAACACTTGGACGTGTAAGGTTATCCCCGATATGCCCTTTTAGATTTTGCTCATTAACTGGGATAAAACCTTCTTCCTAGAAAAAAATGGTGTTTCTGATAAATGAGTGAAGTATATAAGATCTTTAAATCTTACAGTCCTAACCACTTCTATGCTGCTGCATTTTCTAATGCATGAAATTTTTTAGATAAATGGAGTTTCTGTTCCTAGATATTTCTTTCATTTGTCCTACAGATATGCTATGAGCTTTGCAGCAAATTACTTGAAAGCGGTGTATGTGAAGAGGACCCCTGAAGCAAACAAAACCATCCATATTCTTTCTAGTGCATACAAAGCTACATTCACTTGGCATGACATGAAGACTCTTCAGGTTAGATGCTATGAAATTTAATACTTTGTTGATTACTTATGGGCTTTGCTCTCACTCCACCTTAACAATACATATATCAGGAATGTCGTGAAGCATGTGGAGGGCAGGGCCTGAAGACAGAAAACCGTATTGGTCAGTTGAAAAGTGAAAATGATGTGAAGTCCACCTTTGAGGGGGACAACAATGTGCTGATGCAACAGGTAACGTCAAAAATACGTATAGTTGAGGGAAAAAGAAATAGATATTTGGTGTTATTCTTTTAGTATCAATAACGGAATCAGAATCTGAAATGTGTGTATGTCAAATTTGGCAAGTGCAAAAAATGGTATTCATGTAGTAACTGTCTATACTTTAATCTTTAAGTGATATAATTTTTATGTTATTTAGATGATGGAATAATTGTTGAAAATAAAAATAAATTAAATATAGAATTGTTGACCAAAAGAAATGACACTAAGCGAACAAAATAATTTATAATTGATTGTACTAATTATCATGTATAAAACTCAACTCAGCTTTAAACCCAACTATTTCAATCATCTATGTTTTCTTGTCAAATTACAAGTCTTCAAATCACTTTTACCATTTTAGATCACGTTTTCTTTTGTCATTCTCTTGCTCTTTTAGAGCCTTATACTCATGCCAATTCATTCCTCGCTAGTGTAGTCATTGGTTGTCTATGCACATTACCAAAACACGTTAGTCGACTTTTCCTCATCTTGTCATTAATTGGAGCTTCTCAGAAGTCCTTTTGATGTGTTCATTTCTGATTTTTTCCATTTTAGTCTTTCATTCAATCATCTCAACATCCTCATCTTATACATTCATTTTTTGTATATGTTTCTTGATTGCCAAACAATCTGTCCCATACAGTGTTGCATGGACTTTCCTAAATGGATGAAATGTCTATGTTAGATACGCATGAGATTCCAACACTCTATGGATTCTTAAAGGAAACTTCTATGTAACATTTTTCTGTTCTCTTTGCTTATTCTATATAAATGAACAGGTAATGTACACGGATGTCATTTTTTCCATAATTAAGTAACAAAGAAATCTTTTAGACTTCTTTTAGTTTTGTCGTGTTAAAATTCAACAAGTTTATATTTTTTCTATATGCATGCCAGCTAATCCTTATTTCTTCATTTTTCTGATCAGACTCCCAGATGCACATCAGATTTTGATTGTCATGTCCATGTCCATGTAACATTGGTCCCATATAACAATGCTGATCTTATAACTGTCTTATAGAATTTACTTTTTAGTTTTATTGGTATATACTGATCAAATGGCACATTGGATGCACTGTTCCACTTCAACCACCTTGCTTTCTAATCCTATAGGAAACATCCTCATTAATTTCTCCCTCATTATGGATGATTAATCCAAGATACTATAAGTGATTAGTTGGAGTTTCTCTTGATCATCAGTCTTGATTGCCCCAAGTTTGCTAATAATTTTAGTAAAATTGCAATGCATGTATTTTGTCTTTGTTCTACTTATATTGAAACCTTTTGATTCTAAAGCATCTCTCCATGGTTATAACTTTGCATTGAACCCATTTTTAGCCTTATCAGAAAATAATATGCACCATGGGACCTTCAACTGTAAATGTCTAGTTACTTCATCAATGACTAGTGCAAAAAAGATATAGACTATGCCTTTCTCTAAGTCAACAAATACCAAACGGAGATCTCTCTTCTATTCCTTAAATTTTTCCATAATCTATTAAGTAACTTCAAACTCTTATGTTAAATTCATGCTGGGAGGTGGGAGATAAATTATGGAAGTTATCTTTTGATTTGGTCATGCATTACAAACTTGACAAAAAGAAAAGTTGCTTAAAGTGTCATGTTGATGTATGCATGTATCTGACATGGTAGGACCCCCATTGTGAAGATGTTAAATCATAGTAGGAATAATAGTTGGCACTTGGCAGAATGGTTCAATTTTTGGACCTTTAGAATTGTCAATTTTTGTGCTGTAATCCATCTGAGACGTGATGTGATTTCTTGATAAGAACGTGGAATGATTTCATCTATAGATGGAGGCAAAACTATTATTGGAATGACAAAAATTATATTAAGCTTCATATTTCTTTTTTATTGGTCTGATCCATATGGGTTTTATGGTTTGTAAAAAATCAGGTCAGTAAGGCACTCCTATCTGAATATATAGCAGCTAAGAAAAAGAAGAAGCCATTTAAAGGGTTGGGATTAGAACACATGAATGATTCTTGCCCTGTAATTCCAGCTCAACTCTCAAGCTCTGTCCTTAGAAGCAGCAAGTTCCAGGTAATATAAATATATAATTATTAGTAGCTGCTTTTTTGACATGTCTTGAAAGGTAGAAATATTTGACCATTTGATTATTATCAGGTTGACATTTTTTGCTTGAGAGAGCGAGATTTATTGAACCGTTTAGCTGCTCAAGTAGCAGAGCGTCAAGCACAGGGGGAAAGCAGAGAGTATGCATTCCTAATGGTAAGTAAAAGAACATCCAACATTAATCCATCTGCATGTTCTACCTATTCAAAGAATCAAGTTTCACCATTCGGAGGTCCTACCTAAGAGTTGAGCTGTCAATGGGTTGGGTCTACCTGATAGAACTAAACTGATTATACCAGTTCTGGTTTGAGTTTTGTGTTCTAAATCTCTAGATTATAATTGGGTTGGGACTGGGTTTTTCCATTCCTAACCAATAATGTAGTTAATAATTTATAAAGGTCTCATGATTTTCTTGTAATTTTTGTTATTTTTTGTCTAAAAGGGTAGATTTCATACACGGTATATACGATAATTTTAGTTGAAACACGTGTATTATGAACATATAAACAGTTTACTATTTACTATCATTTTTATTAAGGTTATATTTTCAAAAATGAAGTCTCAAGTTATCATATTATAGGTAATTATAGATGTCAAGTATAATCATGTCAGATCCAATTCTCCTGATTAATAATTGGTTCAGTTCTGGTTCTAAGTTTATGTCCCAATTATAATTGGACTGGTTCAACCCTGTCCCGGACCTGGTCAGACCCATTGACAACTCTACCTAAGAGAGTGCATAATCACATAGGCTGTCTCATTTTTTTATCATTAAATTAACAATTAGTTTATTGCATAATAAAAAGAGAACATACAGATGTCCCACTATCCAATTAGATAGAGAAGTAGGTTTCTGATAACCTCTGGACTCTGGTGCTTCACACTAGTTTATTTCTATTGACTCCCAATCCTGCTAGGCTCTCTGCTAAGGTGTTTGCAGACCTAGGTAGTTCAGGTTAGTAAATGATGCCGAAGTTTCTCTTGTTTCATGTCTTAAACGCTAAGGTCCTTCCACCTTGATATCAGACAATTAATCCCTACTAAATAATCTCCTTCAACAACGAAACCATTTCACACCCTTTCCTTTGAAAATCTCAGTCTGTAAAGAAGAGCTATGAGTTTGAGTTCAGCTCTTACAAAATTCCCAACCTTTGCTGGACCTGAATATCTCAACAATATATTATTGCAGTGGTCTCTGAAAGCTCCCCTGACTCTGGACTGGCCTGAGTGGCTGGGTCCCTAGAGAACTACCATCAAAATTAATATTCATGACCAAGTTAAGTTTCATTTCAAAATCTAGTTAATGGTGTTCCAGTCTTCCAGATCCTTGTTGGGAGTCCTGTTTTGTACTTATGGCCTGCTGCATGTTTCCTGTGTGCAGCATGATGTTTCCTTAAATAAAATATTCAATGGTAAGTTTCATTTCCTTTAATTAATATTCATGACCAAGTTAAGTTTCATTTCAAAATCTAGTTAATGGTGTTCCAGTCTTCCAGATCCTTGTTGGGAGTCCTGTTTTGTACTTGTGGCCTGCTGCATGTTTCCTGTGTGCAGCATGATGTTTCCTTTAATAAACTATTCAATGTTATTTTAAAAAAAAGGGTTTTTATTGATTCCCCCACCTCGTAAATTTTTATTGGTTTGTAGTTTGTACAGTTGGGAACAGTGACAGGTGGTGGAATCTATCAAAATACAGGGCGGGGGGGGTGGGGGGGGTACTCTATCATAGGTGGGGATTTGGGTGTATAAAACCCAGAAAACAATAAAAGTTCATGAGGTGGGGCAAACCATAAGTTTCCCAAAAAAAGGAACGGGTGGCATATTACAGATTAACTGATCTATGGGTCATCTAGCCCCAGATCTGAGCCTTTTCCAATATATTCAACAATTTATTCTTTTATTCTTTCTGTTTTTTTCCTGTAATCTTATTTCAATTTTCTTTCACTTCTGTGCAACCAGAGCTATCAACTTGCAGAAGATTTGGCTAGAGCTTTCTCAGAACGAGCAATACTACAAAACTTTTTAGAATCTGAGGCCAGCCTATCTGTTGGTTCACTAAAGGTAACTGTTAAAACTACTTCTTGTCATATCTGTGATGCTTCAGTCAAAATGGCTGTTAAATGGTTGTTCCCTGAATATCTAAACACCAGTGGGCCATTTGGATTAAAGTAGGATAACAGATTTTTGGTGTAAGTAGGATAATAGTTAATGAGACAAAATCAAGTTTTTAAGAGAGTAAAATTGATATAAAGTCTGGTCACTGGAAAAAGAAAAAATAAATATGGATTAAGAAATTGTTTACCTGTCTCTTTGTCAAAAAAAAAAAAAAACGAAGAAATTGTTTGCCTGTCTTTTAAGCCAGCTATTGAAGCCTCAATCTTACACATCCTAAATACCCATCAACAATTAACCACTGACAATTTCCTCATTGATAATGCACTCGGACCTCAATTTTACTGCTGATGTTTGAAAGAGGAAAAGTGGACTTTTAAATTAATTAAAACCAAACCCATCGTCCTCTTCTTTCCATCTTGGTATGAAGACTGGTAATCTACCCAAGGTTCAAAATATTGGTATCAGAAAGCATATCACTAAGATAGGAAATGGATATGTATTACAATATGCTTTGGATGTGTATGGATATGGTTGAAAATTTTGGATACACATGGAAACATTAAGAAAGCTCTCAAAAATCTCACAAATACATTAATAACACTAAATCTAAGGTTGAAATGACTATGAATATGGTAAAAACACATAAGAAAAAACATACTTTAATGGTTTATGAAGAAAATAGATTATAATCAACATACCATGACATGTAGATATGATACAATGACTACAGTAATAATGCCTCAACCATGGGTCTAATAGACTTACAAATATTTCTATTTACAAATTACTACATGTATGAGGCCATTAATATGCTATTGTTTATTTAAGATAAATTATTAATTAATAATTTGACAATATATAATTGATTTAAAAATATATTAAATCAATGAGAATGTAGAAGATCCATAAATCCAAGAGTCCAATACAAAAATCCTATGTAACCATTACTTTTTAATTACTAAATCAATTATTCTATATTTTATTAATTTTACTTTTGGATGATACCGTAATAATAGCTCAGCTTTATCTTAAATTCTTAATGTTCCAGATAATGGCTGTATAACTTTTTAAAAGTTATTATTTATTAATGTAAATTAAGTTAGTTTTGTAAATAATATTTTTTGTTTATGTAAATAATAAATATGTTGTTTTTACTTTTTATTGTAAATTAAATCATTACTTAATAAGTTACAGAACTATATAATATTTATTTAAAAAATATATCAGAGCCATTAGAATTTCTAAGATACATATTATATGCAGTTCATAAATTTTAATTACTAAAATAATTATTCTATTTTATGGTTTTTATTCCTGTAAATTATCGATAAATTAAAAAAAAAAAAAACAGTTTCTGAGATCATCCATATATCATATATTTCATTAATATCTATAAATACCGATTTTAATGATCAATTTTTCTGGTTGAACAATCATATATAAAACTATTTATTTGAATTGAATGTGGTCCTCAAGTTAAATAAAGCCTGTTATTTTAACTATTACCACATTATTTGGGCAATGGTTCAGTAGTGAATAGTTATACCTTTAAAATGGAAGACCTGGGTTTAAACCCTATTAAAAATATTTAATTTTTTAAGTCTGTTTAATCTTTAACGAGAGAGTTCCTCAGGGTATAGGAGGGATCTTGAGAGATAAGGATGGTAATATCTTAGCCTTGTACTCGGGTCCAGCGGGAATGGGAGACTCAAATAGGGCTGAGTTGTTGGCAGCTTTACAAGGTATTCAGATTGCTAATCAACTTGGTGTTGAGAACTTTTAAATTGAAAGTTACTCCAAGATTGTTGTAGGTTGGTTAACAGATCCGAGCTTAGTCATTTGGTGCTACAAGAACCTCTCAAAGAAGGCCAGCTGGTTATTAAGAAACATGAATGTTAGTATACAGTGGGTTGGCAGGTCTGCAAATGGTGCTAAATGATTTTCACTCTTTAAGGGAGGTCGCACCTCGTGCCTCTCAGTAAGATGATTGTAACAGTTATCATATTGTCTTAATAAAATTCCTCTTCAATTATCAAAAAGAAAAAAAAAATCTTTAACGAGAGATTGAATGGCGGGATTTGAAAAGCCACAGTTAATGGGATTAAGTGGTAAGATTTAAGATCTTAAATTAGAAATTTAAAAGCACCAAATTAATGGGGGTGTGAAAAATGGAAAAAAGCCACAATTAATGAGAAGTAAATAGTGAGATTAAATAGGTTAAACTTAAAAGAAAACTAATGACACAATCTTGAATTTCAAGAGCATGGTTTACATCAGCACCAATGCACCATACGTACCTATGTATTGGTGGATACAAACCATTACAAGCCTAATACGGGTAATAGAGATCACAAGAAGAATGCATCAATGTTGGGCCATTCCACCTGTGCCACATGTTACTCACCTTGTAAACTGATACAATATGCCCTCCCTGTATTGGGTGTATCATATCAATATTTTAAGCCTTGAATCCACCTTCTAAGAAAAAAGAGCACTAAATTGGTGTGTTTTAATAGGGAACAAGGTTGCTTTTAGTATCATCAAACACTTATTCACAAGCCATTGAAAGGTGTTTGGATGCAACCCTTAAGGAGTATGAAAACTTCAGCTACTATTTAAGGTTAAATAATGATGGCTTGTTTAGCAAAAACGACAAAGTCTTCGTATTAACTGGATGTGATCTTGTTAGTTCAAATGCCATGTATTTTAGAAAGTGCCAACTGGCTCAGTTGATAAGGTCCCTATCTGCTGATTGTAGCAGTGACTTGGGATCAAGTTCCACCTTCACCATTGTTGGGGGATTGTGGGTATGGTGATGGGCAACCCCCTGTAGTTTAGTCCATGGAGCCAAAAAAAAAAGGCCATGTATTTTGGAATTTTCCTTTGCTGCACGTGATTGTTATTGGACATCTCAGCTCTCAGGGGAGGGAAGAAACTGACTGTTCACCTCTAAATTTTCTTTGCAGAATGTGTTGGGTCTTTTGAGGTCAATGTATGCCATGGTTAGCTTGGAAGAGGATGCATCATTCCTCCGATATGGTTACATGTCAACTGAAAATGATGCTGCTGTGAGGAAAGAAGTGATGAAGCTCTGCAGTGAACTGAGATCCCACGCACTTTCTTTGGTCAGTTCCTTTGGTATTCCTGATGCTTTTCTCAGCCCAATAGCTTTCAACTGGATTGAGTCTAATTCATGGTCTTCAGTCCATAACTAGATAAGGGCCGACATATTTCTCATGCTTGAAGCAGAATAGAAATTGCTTATAGGCTTGTGTCAATAAGGTGCCTATGTTGATTTTCTGCTTCCAGTTGTTCAAGGCTAAGGCTACTCTACTGTAAAGTTATACCATACACTTAATAAACCCAATGCTTTATTGGCATTATCTGAAGTAGGCCCATCCAAATGGGGGTCTTTCTTGTTCTCTATTGGTGTTTATATGGAAATTCCACCCAACTTATACAGGATCGTACCATTGGAAAAAGACAATAATGAAGTTTGTTGTGTATAATCATGTTGATGGGTTGTTATTACAAGTCATTTATTTGGGAAAATTCTTGAAATATAGAGCCATTTGGTCAAACATATCCTCACTTCTTTTGGAGATGCGTGCCTTTTTTAGACTTTAAAATTCTTTTTCCAAGGAAAGCTCTCCATCTTTATTTTAGGGAAAGACATGGTACCTGAAAAACTTTAATCAATCAGAAACCCCATATGAATGGTTATTAAATTTTCAGGTACCATACCTAACCGGTACCATAATGGGAAACATAACTGATTTTATCAGTTTAGCAAACTTCGTCATTTGTTTTTTCTTTTCTTTTTTTATTTTTTCATGGATCTATCGTGTTAAATATAATAGTTAAACTACAATTTCTCTGCCACCAAATCAAGAAAAATAAAGAAGATATTGTACTTTGTCAGAGGAATCATATCTCAATTTAAGTTGGACGATTTGGGTTTAATACTCTTCCAAAGCCGGCAAAGCTGAAATTTGGAGTGAAAATCAACAAAGAATTGTAATTATGTTGTAATATGTGAACTTGAATATTAGTATATAAGGGTGATGATGCACCAAAATGTTATAAATATTATATTCCTGCTTGGATGCAGCATTTGTAAATTTGTATCACGAGAGATGTGTTGATTACTTGATTTTTAAAAATCCCGAAATAGTCCCATTCCAATAACTTGTTAACAACCGGAACAATTTAGTTTTAGCCAATAAAAAAATTCTTTTTAGCTATTAAATTTATGCTCCAAGATGTAACCACGATTAGAGATGAATTCATCTCATGTAGCATTGAATCTTATGAATATATTTAATAGTACAAAAGTTTTCAAAATAATAAACTCACTGGCATCATGAAAGTCGCTCAAAATACAGTACCATTTTTGTGTAAAAAATTGCTACAAATAATTATTTTAAAGCTGGCATGTTCTCTTTTTTTTTATTCATTAAACTGGAAGGCGTAGATCTTATTTGGGTTCTCATTTGACTTTCCAACTCTTCATGATCTTTTTTTTTTTTTTTAATTATGATTTTGTTAGAGTAGATGATGAATTTCAATCTGAAACAATTCCATATATTTTCCCCTCTGGAATTCTCATGTAATTATGTTAAAATTCAAATAAGAAGTCAAGAAACACATGCAATATTTATTGATATGTCTATATTCTGCTATCTTCTAAAATTTTTACAATGATGAGGATGAAAAAGAAAATTGCTTAAGTCGATTTATTAGGCCCCAAGTCCCCACTAATTTTCTTGGGGTTTACATCTTAATATATACTTAAATAAGTACATATAATGAATTATTGCTATAAAACATAGCCAAATTATCTGAAAATTTTGGGGGTAGAGTAACTAACCTAACTTCATTTTCCACCATTAAAGAACTTTCAACCTCCTAAATAACTTATTCACTAAAAATTAAAGCAGTAAGTCATCTAGTGCAGCTACTTCAATTGTTATCAAATGGCCCTAAACCTTATTGGACTTGAATCCTTTATACCACAAATAAGTTTGGAAATCAGGAAAAAAAGAGGAATAAAAGATGACTATGGTACTTTGAAAAGAATTATGTGTTTATAAGCATAACGTAATTGAATGTAATTTGTTAGTTGCAGTAAGCATGATATTATCTAATTTATTGCAAAATCAATAATGTAAAATTGCACTTTAAAGTAAAACAATGAATTAGTGATAAAGTGAAACGTCGTAGGTTACATCTTTAACATGATTAGTAATTACACCCTAAGAATTGTGAACCAATGAAAAGTAGATCGTGCACATAGTTGGCCTCTAGATTCACTTGCCAAAATTAAATTCCGAAATTTTAGGGGGTCTTCATTATTGTCTTTGTTTTCATTTGCTTTTAAAATTGTATTACATGCAAAAAAATGAAAAATATTATCGAATTATATTTTGTTTTAAGAAGAAAAATAAATCGGTTTTGTTTAAAAAAAAAATCCATCCGTTTTTTTAAACCACCAAATAACAGAATCTGAAATAAGAAACAAATTTTGGAATACATGCATTATTACAATACTAAGTTCTAGAATCTGTTATTGACTGCTATTGAATTAGATAGTTAGTTAGCTGTACAAGTTGCATTTGACATGTGTTTCTTTGTTTCTTAGAAGCTTCCATCTATATTATTTAAGACATGAATGAATTTCAAATTGTACCGTTGTATTCCAAATTTTAGATGGTATCATAGCCTAGGTAACTGTTTTTTTTCTGTTTTGTTAAACTCCTCTGCAATTTTTTTCATGGCGTTTGAAACCAGATCCGGTGGATTTGTCAGAATGGATTCACTCTCAGATCCATCTTCTGAATATTATCTTCATCCATCGGATAATCCAAGTGCCGTCCCCGTCTCCTGCTCACTGACCGGAGACAGTTACTCAACTTGGCGGCGGGCAATGCTTAATGCACTCTAGGCCAAGAACAAAATAGGGTTTGGTGATGGATCAATCTTGAAGCCTAATCATTCTAGCCCTATAGAAATATCCGCTTGGTCCAAATGTAACTCTATGGTTATATCATGGATCTTTAACGCTTTGGTTAGGGATTTACATCCGAGTGTAGCATACACAGAGACTGCTCGGGAGTTGGGATATCTGGAAGGACCTAGAAGAGATATTCGCAGGACAATGCACCTCACATGTTTCAGTTGAAGCGGGAATTATCCATGCTGTGATAAGAAAATATCTCCATTGCTGTTTATTACATCAAATTGAAAGGCATTTGGGATGAAATCGCAATTTGTACAATTCCTCCAGTTTGCAGTTGTGTCAATGCTACAAAAGAGTTCATGATCAAGAAAGAGAAAGGACAAGTCTATCAGTTCTTGTTAGGACTCAATGAACGATACAACACTGTTGTAAGGCTTACTTAATAGCTGCTATTACAGTTACACTTACAGTTACTTGTTTTTTCTTCTTTCTCTTTTCTTATTAGTTTGATTCTAGGATATGCTGCCAGGGGTATACTTGTACTTTTAGATTCTTTTATGAAGTTAATATAAATAGAAAATTGGCGGCTGCTAGTAGATGCTTTTTCTCTCTCATCCGTGCTTCTCTCTCTCTCTCTCTCTCTCTCTCTCTTTCTCTCTTTCTCTCTCTCTCCCAATCCCCACGAATCACCATATGGTATCAGAGCAGGTTCTTTGGGTTGAAAGAGACCTACGATCCCTCCTGCCAGGTTCTTAAAAGTGTTTGGACGTGGCTATTTCTGTAGAAACCCTAGCAGGTGTCTGGCGATTGTTTCTGCAGAAACCCTAGCAGTTTCTAGCGGTTGTTTCTACAGAAACCCTAGCAGTGTTTGGTGGCAGTTTTTGGGAAACCCTAGAAGTTTTTTGTGATCTCTTTTTCCTGGCCGTAATAGCAAGAAAACCTTAGTCGGAGAAGGGTGATGCTGGTGCAGACTCCTCTATTCGATGCTGTGAAGTCAAGTTCAGATTAGTACCTTTGTACAAGTGCTGAACAGGTGTGTTTTTTGTTTTAGTTTGTCTCAGCCTTCTTTGGCCAATGGTGCGTAGGGCTCATGCCTTGATTATATAGTTATTTGTTTGGATGTTGGATGGCTAGAGTGTGTGAACTACAGCCAAACTGATTGTAATGACTGTATTGGTGGTGCTGAACCGATTACCGGATTGATTTATTGTTCTGTTTGGACGTTGTGTTGACTGAACCCCTTGTTCTTAGCAGTATTCCCTGTGTTCTCAGCAATATTTAGTGTTCTTTTGCTCACATTCTAGGAGTAAACCCTGAGTTGTTTACATTCTGATTGTGGTGGTTGTGTTGTTGGGTGATATTTGGATTGGTTTTCAGTAGTATTCAATGGCAAATCATGAATTACCTTCATCAGGGGCTACACTAACCCGCAACATAGCAGGTATGGGAGGTGAAAACATGGTTTTTCCCATGACAATTACCCCTTTAAACGGTCTGAACTACGTGGAGTGGGCTAAGAGTGTAAAACTCTATGTAACGACAAGGGGTAAAGTTGGTTACATCAATGGAAGGGTGAAAGAACCCAAGGGTGAGATGGCTGAACATGATAGGTGGGACCAAGAAAACAATATGGTGATGTCTTGGCTCATCGCAGCCATGGAACCTGATGTGAAAAAGAATTTTATGTGGGCAGACACTGCCAGTGAGATCTGGGAATAGGCCAGAATTACCTATTCTGAGCAAGGTCATTACGCCAAGGTTTACCAGTTGCAAGCTGAATCCTCAACATGTAAACAGGGAAACCATAGCTTGTCCTCATACTATTCAGCCCTTACCTCCATATGGAAGGAGTTGGACTATTATCAGGCCATAGAGTGGAAGCACGATGATGATGCTAAGGCCTATAGAAAGCTGGTCTCTCAGCAATGTGTGTTTGCTTTTTTGTTGGGGTTGAACCCTGCATATGAACCGTTGAGGGTGCAGATCCTAGGAAGCAAAGAGTTGCCTACGGTTTACGAGGTATACTCCCTTGTCCAATCTAAAGAAAGCAGGCGGAATGTGATGGTTATAGCTGAGGGGGAGTAACAAGTTGCCTTGGCTGTAATGAATAATAGCTCAACAGAAAAGAAAAGTGACCCTAAGAAGGTGGATGATAAAGATAAACTATTTTGTACCCACTGCAGGCATTCTCGACATAAACATGACACTTGTTGGGACATCCACAGGAAACCCAAGTGGGCAGCAAAGAATTAAGAACAGGGTAAAGGTCATTTGAAGAAAATGAGCACAACACATGTGGCAACCCAAGACACTCAAGTTGCCGGTAGTACCCGGGACCACCCTAATAAGTCTGACCCCAAGGAGGATATAATGAATTCATTCAGAGAGCACCTAGAATCTTATGGTAGGGCCTTGCGACAAATAGACAGCTCAGTCACTGGTACTCCCTCCATTCATTTGCATCCACTTCAGGTAATATGGCTTCTGCATTCCATGTTACTCCCACAGATTCCCCTTGGATCATTGACTCAGGGGCCAACAACCACATGACTGGTAAGCCTAACTTATTCCAGTCTTATAGCATTTTGTTAGGAAGGGATAGAGTGAGACTTGTAGATGGTTCTTTTTCTTCCATTGCAGGCCAATGATCCATATCCCTTTCCCATGGCCTTAACCTGAATTGTGTATTGCATGTCCCTCAGCTTCCCATAAACTTGCTTTCAGTTAGTAGCATTACAAGCTCCTTGAATTGTAGTGTGACTTTTTTTGCTGACTCATGTGTTTTTCAGGATCTAACTTCTGGGAGGACGATTGGTAGAGGAAGCCTAGTGGATGGTCTCTACATTCTCGACAACAAAGCTGGTCTCTCGGTGTCATCCTCAGAGTCACGTAGTCAGTCAAATAAGAGTCAAATTTTCTTATGGCATAATCGTTTAGGTCATGTTTCTTTCGACACAATAAAGTGTTTGTTTCCAGTTTTATTTAAGTCATGTTCAGTGTCAGAGTTCATGTGTCAAATGTGTCAATTAAGCAAACAATGTAGAACAACTTCTCTCTCAAGCAATAAAAGATCAAATGTTCATTTTCATGTTGTGTATTCTGATGTATGGGGGCCTACCAATGTACTCTCTGAGGGTAGATATAAGTACTTTATTACATTGATCAATGATTACTCTCGCTATACATGGGTAATTCCTATGCGTAGTAGAGACGAGGTTCCGAAGATAGTGAAAGACTTCCAAAGGATGGTGTTTACGCAGTTTCATGTTGAAGTACAGATCTTCCAATCTGATAATGCAAAGGAATACTTCCATGGGGAGTTCAATGAGTTCTTCACCTCCCATGGATCTATTCATAAGAGCTCATGCGCCAAAACACCACAACAAAATGGTGTTGTAGAAAGGAAAAACAAACACCTTCTTGAGGTAGCTCGCGGGATGATGTTACACATGAATGTCCCAAAAAGGTTTTGGGTGGATGCTATACTTGCAGCTGCGTATGTCATCAACTGCATGCTCTCCAGAGTACTGAACTACATGGCCCCTCATTAGTTGTTGTACCCTTAGTCTCCTTTATTTTCCATCCCCATGAGAGTCTTTGGTTGTCATGTCTTTGTCCATGATTTGTCTCCATCCTGAGGTAAGTTAGACCCTCGATCCATTCCTTGTGTCTTTCTGGGGTACCCCTCCTCTCAAAAAGGGTATCGGTGCTTTGACCCATTTAGTCGTAAATTCTTTGTGTCTATGGACGTGCCATTCTTTGAGTCTGAGCCATTCTTCCCTCCTTCTCCTCAAGGGGAGAGTCGTAGTATGGAGGAGGAGAAGCAGGTTCAGGTATCTCTTCCTTCTATTCCGGACCTTACTCCCTCCCATGTCTTCCAACGTACACGTCGGAGAGATCAGCAGGGTGATAGAAATGTGGAGCAGCCAAACACTGAGCAACCGACACCATCAGATTCCTAGGAGGTAAGTCCATCCCCTAACCCTACTCCTACTGTGGATGACCTTGACATCCCTATTGCCCAACGAAAGGGAGTCAGGTCATGCATTACCAAACACCCCATTACCCACTTTGTCTCCTATGACCACATTTTTCCCTTGTACTGAGCCTTCCTATCGGTAGTTGATTGCATCCCTATTCCAAAAAATGTTGCAGAAGCCTTAAAATGCCTTGAATGGGTAGATGTCATGAAGGAGGAGATTAATGCCCTCTACAAAAATCAGACTTGGGAATTGGTGGATCCTCCAAAGGGGAAAGACCTCATGGGGTGTAGATGGGTGTTCATAGTTAAGCACAAGGCAGATGGAACAGTTGAAAGGTACAAAGCAAGACTAGTAGCCAAAGGTACACACAAGTACATAGGGTTGACTATGATGAGACTTTTGCCCCTTTGGCTAAGATGAACTCAATTAGGGTTCTCCTATCCTTAGCTGCTAATTTTGACTAGGAATTGTATCAACTGGACATAAAGAATGCTTTCCTGAATGGTGACTTGAAAGAAGAGCTTTACATGGTTCAATCTCTTGGATTCTGAAATATTTGCAAAATGTTTTAATTCCCGGGATCCATATAAGTAAAGAGTGCAACACTGTTCCTTGCAACCGAGGGAGAGGTTCTCTCTTGTCGGGCAATGTTTGATCATTATGGGCTGAGAGGTTAAGTGTAAGACCATTGAGGATAATACCTGATGGGCTAATCTTGCACCTGCCCATAGTCCCTAGGTGTTACAAGGTGGCTTGGCCCAGGGACCACTTAGGGTAAGTGTTGGGCCCATAGAGCCCATTTGATGGGTTTCAGGGGGTGCACTGTCCATAGCAGTGTATTCGGTCAGGCCTTGTAATAAAGGCTGGGCTGAACCCATGTGGCTGATGTGTGGATCAATGCTTGGGTCCCACGCTATACAAGGAAGCCCAACTAGGTAGCAGTTAGGAAGGCTAAGTGAGCTTATAAGCTTAATGGGCTTAAAGCCCATTTTGAACTGGACTTATTTAATAAGTTAAATATGGGCGAATTCTGAGATGGATCAGCATATAGGATATGGCCTTAACCCTATCCACTTAGAGAGTCCAGATCTAAATGTGATTTGGATATGGAAACCTTCTAATAAGATCAGGAGAAGGCTGATCTAATTTGCAGATAAGATAAGGGTTTATCCTTATCACCTAAAGAGATGTTTTGATCCAAATATTATTTGGATCAACAACTCCTAATAGGATTAGGAGCTAATACTTTGAGGTTACAAAGAAGGAGGGGCGGCAGCCTTTAGAGAAGACACATAGTCAGATTCTCTTCAGAGCTGAAAATACAGAAGAAAGATTTCTTCAATCCCTGCAAAGATCTTTCTTGCCGCCTCCTTCCTACAGCCGCCAGAAATTCAATTCGATCTCCAGTTGTGGGAGAAGTCAAGGTTCGATCTTGACATCAGTTCTTTGAGAAAGAATTGTTAGGAAGTTGTGTTCACGTGTCATCCTGTTGTTTATTGCAAAGGACATAATTCTTGGAGAAAAATACTATTGATTCTGCTCTATCCTGCACTGCGCCATCTTCAGTGGGAGCAGTCTTTGGATCATTCCTTGGGCTTGAACACATTCGTTGGGAGATATTATTTCTCCGTATCAAGTATAGTCCTCTCCTACTCTTTTTGGTTCAGATCTGGTTCATTTTATGGTTCAAGATTGACCATTGAAAACATGATTTTCTAAATAGGGAATTCGATTCCCAGTTGAAATGAAGAGAATTTTTTTTTTTAATTCGCCCACCTTATTCCGCAAGATTTGGGCGTCCATATGATGGATCTCTCATCCCTTCACTTAGATACTTGAAGAAATGTCCACGAACAGGCCTACTATTCAGTAAACGCAATCACCTAAATGTAGAAGTCTTTACAGATGCTGATTGGGCAGGAGCTATGGATGATAGAAAGTCCACTAGTGGGTATTACACATTTGTGGGAGGAAATTTGGTGACTTGGAAGAACAAGAAGCAAAGTGTAGTAGCAAGGTCAAGTGCTGAAACTGAATATAGAGCTATGACACATGGGGTGGCTGAAGTCCTTTGGCTAAAGAACCTTCTAGGGGAGCTTGGAGTTGTTGTTCATAGTCCTATGTCCCTTTACTGTGACAACAAAGCTGCAATAAACATCGCTAGCAGCACAATCCTATATGAGAGGACCAAGCATATTGAGGTGGATTAACACTTCATAAGGGAGAAACTGGAAAAAAGGGAAATTTGCATCCCCTATGTCAACTCCAAGGAACAACTTGTTGATGTCCTTATAAAGGGGCTTTCATGCTCGCGGCACAATGAGTTATGTGACAAGCTAGGCATGATAGACATCTTTAGCCCAACTTGAGGGGGAGTGTTGTAAGGCTTACTTAATAGCTGTTGTTACAGTTACAGTTACAATTACTTGTTTTTTCTTCTTTCTTTTTTCTTATTAGTTTGATTATAGGATATGTTGCCAGGAGCATACTTGTAATTTCAGATTCCTTTATGAAGTTAATATAAATAGAAAACTGGCGGCTGCTAGTAGATGTTTTTTCTCTCTCAACCGTGCCTCTCTCTTCCTCTCTCTCTTTTTCTCTCTCTCTCTCCCAATCCCCACGAATCACCACAAACACCATCAGATCTAGCATCCTAAGTATGGATCTACTACCTACAGTCAGCAAAATCTATGCCCTAGTAACTCAAGAAGAGAATCATCTTTCTCTTATTGGATCAACTACACCTATTGTTGAGAGTGTTGCATTTCAAGCCATCGGGAACATACGAAAAAATGGATCAATGCAATAGAAGGATAAGCCAAGGCCCTAGTGTGACCATTGCAAGAAAATAGGGCATATCAAAGCCTAGTGTTATGAACTTGTGGAATATCTACCAGATTGAGAAATGAGAAGCAAGAATTCATACAAGAATGCTGTCAACAAGAAATAGAGCTCTTCCTCTAATTAGGTTGTGGCTTTTACATCCTCTTCAACTGTTGATGATCCCTTACCTATCCCTGGATTGTCAAATGAGCATTATCGTCAACTCATGAATTTCCTCAATAGTAACAACTAGAATAATGTAGCGAATTTTACTGGTAAGTCACTGATTTCTCAAGAATCTATCAATTCAAAGTTTTGGCTCCTTGATAGTGGAGATTCAGACCATATGACCTACCTGGACATGGCTAATTCTAGCAAACCTTACAACTTGCAATCCTATCTTGCTACCTAATGGTTCCCATGTACCAGCCACTTCTAAGAGAGAAATCACTCTCTCTTCAAACATGACTTTGCATAAAGTCTTCATATACATGGCTTCAAGTGCAACCTGATTTTTGTAAGCAGACTTAGATCAAAATGCAATTGTGTGCTCTTATTTTTTTCCAGATTTCTGTGTACTATAGGACCTAGCTACCAAGAAAGTGTTTGGGGTGAGCACAATGCATAATAGACTCTATCACTTTACCTCATAACCAACTTCATCACCACTGTAGCTCTTTAGTCCACTACCACCTTTCTCAGCTCTCCTACATGGCATTCGAGGCTAGGACATGCCTCATACAGTAGATTGTCCTTAATACCAAATTTACATACCTTACCACCTGGTAATAATGTTTGTTGTGACACTTGTTTTCGTGCCAAACAAACACGACTCCATTTTTCCACTATCCACTCTCGTTCTTCTTCACTATTTGAAATAATTCATAGTGACATTTTGGGGGGGGGGGGGAGGGGGGTTGTCATACCCCGTCACATAGTGGTGCTCACTATTTCTTAACCATATTGGATGATTTTTCACAAGCTACTTGGGTATACCTACTTAAATGTAAATTAGATGCTTTTCCTTTCTTTATCACATTCTCTATGATTGTTCAAAATCAATTTAATACCACTATCGAGTGTGTAAGATCTAATAATGGGTCAAAGTTCTTATCAAAACCAATGCTAGCCTATCTACGTGAACATGGCATTGATCATCAAATATCTTGTGTTGAAACCCCACAATAGAATGGGATTGTAGAAAGAAAACACAAACATTTACTTGAGGTTGCAAGAGTTTTATGATTTTAGGTCCACCCTCCCATAGAATTTTGGGGAGAATGCATATTGGCAGCAACACACATAATCAATTATTTGTCGACTCTAGTTTTGTCCAACAAGACACCTTATGAAGTTTTATTCAAAAAACCATCAGATTAAATAGGGGTGTGAAAATTTTGCTTCTTGATCCATTAAGTCTATGTTCATTGGGTATCCTCATCATCAAAAGGGGTATCGTCTCTACAACTTGAAAACCAAAGATTTTTTTTGTTTCCAAAGTTGTCATATTTTTCCCTTTGCAACAGACCTTTCCCATGCTAAACTTACAGAATCAAGTCCAATAATTCCCTTACCAGTCTTAGAACCAATAGTTGAATCTACAGTTCCACATGGCAGCCCTCTTACTTGTGAGACTAATACCTCTTCATTAGCCTATGACAGGTCCATGCCACTTAATCATGAATCCAACTTTGAACCTGAAGCAACCCTGCCCATTCATGTCAATGAGCCAAGTCTAACAAACATGCAACCTTCAATCCATGCACATGAAATTGTTACTACCAGGTCCACTCACACTCAAAAAGCACCGACTCTTCTCTTTGACACTGAGTGCCCTACAATTCGTTATCCCATTTCCAACTACTCATCTTTGGGTACAAGCATTGCATCCCTTTTGAACCCACCACTTATGATCAAGCCAAGAAACATGCATATTGGAGACAAGCTATGCAAAATGAGTTTGATACTCTTAATAAGACCAATACACAGACCTTAACTTTATTACATCCAGGAAAACAAATTATCCGTTGTAAGTGGATGTATAAAGTCAAGCTCAACCCGAATAGATCAGTTGAGAGATTAAAAACCCGCTTAGTGGACAAAGGCTATGCCCAAGCTGAAGGAATAGATGACACTGAAACCTATGCCACAATTGTAAAACTTGACATAGTTCGATGCCTTTTCACTTTGGCAGTTGCTCATCATTGAGAAGTTCATCAAATGGATGCTAACAATGCATTTCTTCATGGGGAACTTCAAGAGGGAAATCTACATGCTTCCGCCTCTTGGATTACTGTCCACACAAGATCCAGGGGTCTATCAACTTAACAAATCAATTTATGGGCTCAAACAGGCATCAAGGAATTGGTTCTTTACATTGACCTAAGCACTCAAACAAAGGGGTTTTAGTCAGTCATCAGCTGATAATACCCTCTTCACTTTACATGGTCCCAACTTTACTCTTGCTGTGTTGGCATATGTGGATGACTTACTCATCATGGGAAGAGATCATGCTCAAATTGTAGGTCTTAAACAATATTTTTGAAGGTGTTTTCCAATTAAAGATCTACTAGGCCCACTAAAATATTTTTTGGGCATTGAACCTGATATGGGTACACCCATTAGCCATCCAGATCAATACCGTCGGATAGTAGGAAGACTCATTTATTTGATTACCACTCGGCCTGAGATTATTTATCCGGTTCATATTCTTAGTCAATTCATGAACAAGCCCCAACCGCACATGAATGCTGCATTACAAATTTTTCAATACTTTAAGTCATGTCCTGATCAAGGCATTCAGCTATCAACCAATAGTGACATTGTCTTACGGGCTTATTGTGATTCGGATTGGGCTGGCTGCCCATTCACACGTTGTTCTACTACCAATTACTTTGTCACACTTGGTCACTCACCACTCTTTTGGAAAAGCAAGAAGCAAAACATCGTTTCTCGCTCCTTGGCCGAGGCAGAGTATCAATCCATAACTGTTGCTATTAGTGAGTTAATCTGGCTACGATGATTGTTCAAAGATTTGAGCCTAATCTATTCTCAGCCCATGGAATTGTATTGTGATAACAAAGCTTCCCTTTACATTGCGGCCAACCCAGTATTCTACAAAAGGACCAAGCACCTCAAGATAAATTGTCATTTCATAAGTGACCATCTCTATTTGGACTCATTACTACTACCCACATATTTATAAGATCCTAACCAGTTGACATTTTCACAAAGGCACTGGGACATGACCAATTTCGGACTTTGATTTTTAAATTGGGCATTGTTAATCCACATGCTACAACTTAACTTAAGGGGGCGTATTAATTATCCTATTTTGGAATACATGCATTGTATATGATCTTTTTAAACATGATATTAATTATCATATAAAAACATATTATCTAACCCAATTCTATTTTGAAAACAGAAAATGTTCTTTAGTTTTTTTATTTTGGATAAAATACAAAAAACTTTCCTTAAAATTTCTGATAATCATAAAAACCTCCCCTATAGCACGAGTGGCTACTTATAGGGTCTGCTGGCCTCCCATCAACGATGGTGAATGCTACGATCAATGCCACATCTTAGCTACCATCTACGATGGCGTCGATTTCATTTCCATCTTTCTCAGTGGAGCCCCCTCTGACCATTTCCAGGACGGCATTTCAATTGGAGCCTTCCATGCCATTAAGAACAGCATATCGTTGTGGTCACCTTTGCTGGCAATTCAAGACCTGACACTGGTTTTGTTTCCAACGTTTTCCCATGGTTGTTCACTGTTGGAGCCAATACCATTGATCGGGAATTCCTTGTTTACATTAAACTTAGCGTATATCGTCGTCGTGATCGTGGCTGTTGGGGAAGATGGGGTCATTGTAACTTAGGAGGAGAAGCTCTGAAGCGCGTCTGAAGACACTGTCTTTAGAACGTTATTTGCCCCCACTCAGTTTTACTGAGTTTGCTGTTGGGTTACAGGCAAATTCGTTCCCAAGATACAACAGAGCCTTGGGCGAGAATCTGCAACCAGCAAAGTTGAAGAGTCTCCAAAGAAACCTTCTGTGAGACTGTAGCAGACCGGACCGAGAGAGAGATAGTGAATTTCGAAATTGTGTTTTTGGAGTCTGATTCATGCTCCTTAAATAACTTGTGAAGAGGTATGAGGAAAAGGTAGGTGCTGGTCACAATTTCAACCATTGTGACTGTTTAAAAAGTTGTTAACAGTTGGTAACTGTTAACTTTGAATTGTGCCTCTTGATCACACCCGATCGAATCGTGACCGTTGATCTCATCAATGGTGATCAACGGTCATCAACGTATCAAAACCAGAGCCGCCCATCGCAAGCCACGTGGGTGCGAGCAAAGTGAGAGCAAAGTGCGCCTCTAAAGCGCCTCATTGCGCCACACACACACGCGCACATGCGTTGTGCAGTATCAAATCCCCATACTCTCCTCTACTAATTCTAAGGAGTGTAAATCAACTCCTATTGAAATATTGAAAATAAAACTTATAATTTTTCAATGTGGGACAAGTTCAAAACTGAGTTTTATAAGAGAAAAACTGATTTTTTTAAACAAGTGTATAGGTGCAATTTCTCATGTAATTGGCCAATCAAATCCATTAGATTTAATCTCTTATGAGATTAAAATCCAACAGTGGCCATGAGGCAAGCAATCACATCCATCTTCGATGCCCACCACCTCATAGACATGTCCACTAACTCCATCGTTGATTTGAATGGCCATTATAAAAAGGTAAAATAGACATTTGGAAAAAAAATTATGCATCGGTAAATGTTTTCCGTCTGAGCCAGTAACAGTAACAAAAGGAAGGTTTTTGCTATTTTTTTTTTAAATTTAAGGGAAGTTTTTTGTTAAAATGAAACTATAAGAGAGAATTTTATAATTGTCAAAAACTTTTGTATTTTACCTTTTTATTTTAAACGTTTTTGAGAAGATTGGATTTAGATCGGATCCGGCTGCTGCCGCATCTAATTATCAAACCTGATCTGCATCTGTTTTGTATCCGATATGTTGGATTTCTGAATAGATTCAAATTTAATCCGCAATTATCTTGTTTTAAATCACCAAAAACTTAAAATATCTAATTATTTTTAAATTACATATATAATTATAAAATGTAAATATTATCAAATATAAACTTTATATATTATATAATTATATACAATATGTACATGAAAATAATAAATTTTTAATGGAGTCCAATCGGGTATTAAACCATTCACAGCGCCAAGAACGCCCCTCTACGAAAAAAGGAAAAATATCCCTTTCTCTCATCCGGTCTTAGTGGGACCTATTAGATTGTTAGCTCTGAATCATAACCAATTTAACACGTGGCAAGTTAAATGCATATCCGTTCCACGTGGCAATGTTACCAAACAAGTAAACAGTCCCCAGCGCACGTTGGAAGCAGGAAATAAACCGCACGGCCACGCCCTCTTTTGGTCTTTCTCCCCCCAAAACTCTTCAAGTCTTTATTTATACTCTGCGGATGCAAACAGGTACACGTCTTCTTACAGTCTCACTCACTTCTCCCCCCCTCGGAGCAACTCCATTTCTGATTCGTCTTCACTTCTTGATGCTGCCTATTATGTAATTTTATCTTCGCAATTCCATCTCTAAAGTCGTCCAAATCGTTTGATTGCAAATATGTCAGCGTGGAGGCTTTCCAGCTCCGTGGGATCGGCAGTCGAAGCCAGAAATCGGCTCTCTTCAATGACGATGATAGGGTTGAGGTCCATAGTGACAAGTTGCAGAGCAGTTGTTTTGCCGCGTTTTGGTGGGCCGGAAGTTCTTGAAGTCCGTCCGAAGGTCGAGGTTCCTGATTTGAAGCCTCACGAAATACTCGTTCGTGCTCGAGCTGTCTCCATCAATCCACTTGATACACGAGTGAGTTCTCCATCATATTTCTTTGGTCCATACTGTTTCCTGCTGTGTTTTTTTCTTCTTAGTTTGGAATTGGTGATCACCACGAAGGGTTGTTAGATTTTGAAGGATTTTCTACTCTGATATTGTTAATGTTCAGAGGATATTCTTTCGAGGTCAATTAATTTAGAACAGATTATGTTCTGATCCATATGAAGAAAATAGTTCGATAATGTAATTGCTCGAAAAAAAAAATAGTGTGAAGCGCAAAGTTGCCACTTCAATTTGGCCTATTTTAGTAGAAAGTCATGATTTAGTTGGCTACTCTAGGATATTTAGACAGAGAATATATGGAGATTATGGGAGTACGGTGTTAAAGTGCAAATAGTGGTTCTGAAAAGAAATTATGACGTATGTGTTCTTTAACGTAAGAATCTTGTCTGGTTCTTCATACTATGTTAGCATGAGCTTTGGAATAGTTGCATTTCGTTTAGATGTATATGCAAATTGATGTTCCGAATTTGCATCATTGGGCCAATGAGTGAAATCTTGCTGTAATCAACTGTCTCTCTTGCTCCAAATTGCCTAATGGACAATGCGTTGAGACAATCTGTTTAGTTTAGCTACTTTGAAAATTGATTGGAAAAATAGAAAAGTTCTACTTACTGGAACATTTCTGTGCATAATATTCTGTGAAGGATAGGAAACACCTGTCACAGAGGATCCATGGATATGCATTAATGTTGGAACTCCTATGTGGATCAAAGATCTAATTCCCAACTTCCTTTTTGTCATTGTTTAACACTATAATTATGGTAACGAGATAAATTTCTGTATATACTGTTTATATAAAAAAAAAAATCTGCATATACTCAATGGTACATCTTTAAAATTCCTTAGATGCGATCTGGCTATGGTCGTTCCATTTTTGAACCACTTCTGCCTCTGATATTGGGACGCGATATTAGCGGTGAAGTTGCAGCTATTGGAAGTTCAGTTCAATCGTTGAGTGTTGGACAAGAAGTTTTTGGTGCGCTGCACCCAACTGCTGTGAGGGGCACTTATACTGACTATGCAATTCTGTCAGAAGATGAGCTTACACTAAAGCCACCTTCAGTTACACATGTGGTAAGTCCTCATATATGGAATTTGTGCTTCATTTATTGGAGAAGTTTTTACTTTTATTTAGTTTTAACAATGGATAGACCCATAATACTCTAGCATATATAATTGCATAATTTTCTTTTTTTTCATGGATAAAAAGATATGCAGTTATATAATTTTCTTTCTCATTCTTATGAATTGTTTTGTTTCGTTTAGATTTACTTGCTCATACATATTTTTAGATATATAATCCCTGAAATTTTCAGTTGTTGCAAGCAAAAGTAATTAAGAAAAATGCGTAGATACTGTATCCTGTAAACAAATTAATGAAGAGAATTGTCTCTTTTAGAAAGACTTACTCCTTTATAGAAGTTTCATGGGTAGTGATCTGAAGAGTCTAGTATTTGGATAGTCAGCAAGTAGAAATGACATTTTCTTCTGTTTTCATATGATTTCCTTTGATATAGTTTGTTGACCATGGGATATCATTTTGCCAAATTTTTCTGTGATAATGTAGGAGGCAAGCGCTATTCCTTTCGCTGCATTGACTGCCTGGCGTGCTCTAAGGAGTACTGCTAGGATTACTGACGGGTATGTTTAAATGCATGTTTCAAGGTTTTTAGCTTTCTGTTCTGATAAGAGCCTAACCAGGTAGTTGCATGACCAAAAGGTAGAAGCATTTCTTTTTGTCTTTTAATTTAAATTTATGGTCAGCTTTTTGTCAAGTGTGGTACCTACACATGTTTTAACCAAAATGAAAGATCTTAGTTGAGATCGAACTGTAGCTTTGACATGAAGAAATCATTTTAACCAATTCGGAATGGTGGTAGTACTATTGACTTTGGTTTTCTTAATCTATTTATTTTTTTCATGGAATAACATTCTTCACTAAGCCATACAAAGGATGATATCTGCTTGGTTATTTGCAACCCTCTTATGTGTTTTTCTTGTTAGACACCTCTAATTCCAAATCTTGATATTGTCACACCATCAATTCTTTATTTTATGCTTTACTTGAGACCCATCTTGTAATGCATAAGAATCTGTCCTTCTAATCTGTGTCCTTCACTTTATTCTCTCGTCTTTTTTTTTTTTTTTTGAGAACAGGTAAAGTATAATGTCATTAAATGGAAATGAGATAAGCATGTACAGCTTACAAACACTCCCTGTGCAGTATATTTCCCAGCCTTGTTTTAAAAAAAGATTATTATATACAAAAAAGAGTAATAATTTCTATCCTTAACCAACTTGTTACAGAGAGCCAAGAACACATTTTGCCCACAATTTTCTGAAAAGCTGAATCAGTAGAGCTACATTTATTATTGAATATTCTTGTGTTTCTTCCTTGCCAAGTGCACCAAAAGGTTACTGCTGAAGCCATGTTCCATGCCAATTTTCTCCTCTTGGATAGTTCTCCTATACTCCAGCCTTGCGCAAACTCCATTACTGATTTTGGACAGCAACTTTTCACCTCAAACAACTTCTGAAATTTGGACCAGACCTCAGCAGAAAATCTGCAATGTTTTTTTTCTCCTACAGCGGATGATTCACAAATTCCTCTTGTTGTTCACATAGGACACAATTTGTGGAGCCAATTGCATACCCTTCCTTACCAAGTTATCCCTAGTAAGGATTCTATTTAGGTATGCAGTCCAAACAAAAAAAGCTACCCTTGTAGGCACATTCTTGCACCAAACAATCTTGACTGGGATTCCCTGCTTCTCTGACCTGGAAATGAAATCATAGAAGGATTTAA